>NW_026047089.1:117619-417619 GCF_023864275.1 Schistocerca cancellata | reverse complement strand
TTCGTGCCTCGGATTTACGAAAGTAACAGCTGACTTTCAAATGAACTTTTTTAAAATTTCAGTGACATTTTAAGCAAAACACCACGATCGGCATCGAAAGAAAGGAAAGCTGTATTTGCTACGGTGAAAGCGTTACATACTGAATTTCGCTCACCACTACAAGAGAATCAGATTTTTTAAATAATTAAAATCAACAGTCAAGGTGAACCAGTAAGCAAGATGAAAGAAACAGACAACGAATCGATATATTTAAAACAGTCCTTTAAAAAGAAAGCAGCAGTCAACGCGCATATCTGCTGTGATAGCGACCAGGCCCCTCCCCTCCCCACCCCTAACGCACCTCCCGATTTCGCCTTCGTTGTAACGTGATTCAGCGTGCCTCTTGTCCAACGACGCGTTGCCCTCTGTGGTGAAACTAATAAACCGGTAACAGCTATGACATCTATACAAGTGGTTATCACTATATCTCATTGTGAATTCCACAGTGCTTCCAGAACATCTGTGCTAGACATCTTTGCTCATAGGAAATCATCCACAGCTCTCTTATGTGTACATTTCCCAAGTATTTCCTGTTCTGTCATTTAAACGTGGCCAAATGTCAAATGTATGGAGTAAAACGTAGAGGGAAAAGTCCAGTCAGAGTTTCAATACATCTGTAGTTACCTTTATGCTAGAGTACATACCCACTAAGGTCCTTAACATGTATGAAAGAAAAATAACTGGTGTCAACTTCTCCAAAGTGTGTAATGCGATCTTAAGCTTTATTTTAAAATTCGTGATATTTAAAAACTGCTTTCTGCTAGAAAGTGGCAGATTTTGCAGGCACAGCATAAAAAATTGTCATGCCAAGTAGGCGAGTCAAGTGCCAAGCTTAAAAATATTTTGAAATTTTATAAAAAGTGGAAATGTGGTGTGAACTGAAAAGTTTGAAGTTGGAGAACCACTTGATGGCCTCGTAGTTTCACCAGGTATAGAATATCGCTTCACAGAAAAAGTGTTAATAGCTTGGACTGGATTTACCACATATTCCATTTTTTACCCTCTAATTGATGCTACTGTCGTAGCTGCTTCCATTCTAGGGAGTTATTTTTTATTTTGCTAAAAAATTATTTACACGCTAATAACGCTGTGTTACAGGATTGCAGAAGTGGACAGAAGTATTCGAATGTCAACTTTATGCCAGTAAAAGAGAACATTTAACTACCAAAACATATAGTAAAATAAACGAATCTCTCTTTTGGCTTAAAACACCTTTATTTCATTGTTAATGTCACATTTATTTACTGAAGTACATTTTCGTAATGAAAACAGAGAAATCGTTCTTCCAACAGTTGGATATCAGTATTCGGATAAACAAAACACTGCATTCTAGTACTTGGTTAGAGTTCTTTCCTACAAATTACTGTTGCCGAACGCATTGGCATTTAATGTACGTGCTTGCAGGTTACATCCGAAATCAATGTTATTCCATTCCTGCAGAACGTCCTTCACTCTTGGCTTACTTTTAACGTTGTGTTTCCTGATAATGTTCTTGTTAGATGTTCTTGGTCGCTTCAAGTCTTGTGATTTAGGTGGTATTGTGACTGTGTGTGGTGTGTTGTAGATGAACTTGCCTTTATCTTCATCTACATGATTACTCTGCAGTTCACAAAGTACCTGGCAGATGGTTCATTGAACCCTATGACCATAACACACAGTCTCAAAGCTCATTTTTCTTAGTTACATACGTAGTGGCGAATACTAAACTCTTGTTCTTTTTTGCTTTACATACGCTTCTCTTCTTGGCGTTATGGAATTGTACTGTTTAGAACCCAGCGAACTGTTGTTTCATGAACCACCTTCCTAAGATTTTCTTCCAGATGTACTCTAATTTCTGTTGCTGTTATTCTGAAATTTTGCTTCACCAATTGTCTTCTAGTTCTAGAAGAAAGTTTTGGCAGAGCACTTCTCTAGACTGATTCACTATGGTATTCCTCATTTCATAGTGTTGGTTGACACCACACAGTGGTCAAATTTATATGTAAAGCTTCTCCAATTTCTTTACGTGTTTTATTTTGTTCGTGTATACTACGCAGCATGATTGTTCTCTCCTCGGGGATCGTCTCTTTCCTTACCGCCCTAAGTGGAATATGTGACCACGCGTAGCTGAACTGTATGGCAGCAGACACGAATGATGAGTTCTCAAGGTACAAACGTCAACATTTCCGCCGTTTACTATGCATACTGTCATATTACAGAGCGTGATTGAATACTTGTCATAGGGTAACGTAACATTGTTACGGGAAATGGCATTTGTGTAATACACACGTATTCTGAGAGATAGCGCGTCAGTGGAATCACGAAATAAGTAATTCCGCCTTCTGACTCGATTAATTACACATTCAAAGCTGCTCATCCATGGTCTTGAATACGTCTGTCCGTCTCTGTATGTGTTTAGTTCCAACATTGCAGTTTCCTAAATTCCTAAAAATTACCAGGATGAAGTAGTTGTACTTCCCACTGCAGTTCAAGTGCATACGATTAATGCCAAGCATAAAGAATTGCCCAGCCATGAAAATTACCGTCGCAACTGATTCGATTTAGGTCACTACTATTTTAGATGATCATGAAGTATAGCCAGATTCACTCTGGTGGACGTCGCAGCTGTCACTTTCGCGCGCGTCTGTTTTTTTTGGTACGATGTTCGTTGTATTAACACTTCACAGTTGTTAGTAGGTTAAACACTAGTGTTACACGTTTGCCATTGCCGAGTGCGCTCATATCTGGGGTGACTTCATAATTCAGCTCCATGAACGTGAATCATAAGTGTTAGTCTTCTACTTATCGAATGCTCTTCCTCGAAAAGAGCCTGTTACATAAGCCGTATAAATGTCGCCGGAACCAAAAGTGGAATCTCTCTCTCTCTCTCTCTCTCTCTCTCTCTGTCTGTCTGTGTGTGTGTGTGTGTGTGTGTGTGTGTGTGTGTATGTGTCCGAAGCGGTCAGATTCGACATAAAAAAACTTGATTAAAAATGCTGCCTAAGTAGAAATGGTGTCACGTATGCTTTTCCAAGTGCGACGATGGCGGCTAGAATTGATGACAGTCATGGTACGTTTCGCTGCTCTCACGGTGTGCCCTGGCACAGGGTTCGCTTACAACCGGAGAAAGTGTAAGCTGACACGGTAACACACTTTCCGCGGAGCCCGCCTGATGGCGGAACAATGCCGCAGTGTTGCAGCTCTTGCATCTCTACGCCACTGCTAATGCGTATCAAATTTGTAGTTCAAGAAGCAATGTTAAAGGGATGCTGGATCAAACGTTTGTAAAATAAGTTTTCGTTCCCCAGATAGGTTACAAAGTCGACTTGTGGTTATAGAGCAGAAGGTAAACATGTGTCGTACTATTTCTGTTGAAGATAATACGCACGAAATATGACAGGCGTGACAACGCTGTCAGAGGCGTGCATAAATCACTTGCAGTTTTTCTTCCTTTTTCGAAAGTTTACTCGTGCAGATAGAAAAACTTAATATTTCATGCCTTCGTCAGTAAAGTTAAAATGCAGCGATGCCAATTACACACAAAGTAAATACTTCAGGTAACCTAGGGACTTGCACTGTCTGTTTACCATTTATGTGGGCTTGTACATAATGTGAGCCATTAAAAGCTTCAAAAATTCCACAGCATAAAATCACAAATGATTGTTATTAAGTCTTTGTGCTTGCTTTTGGTGTTCAATATTTGAAATGGGCACTTGAGTTCCCTCGTGTGTGATATATAATGCTTCGTCATCTTTGGTTTCGGCATGAATATCCACAATAGATAGTGGATCCCGTTCATAGTTTGCTTAGGGCTTGAATTTTTTAGGATAGAATTTTTTAATGTATTGCATCTTTTCATCGGGAGTGAGAAACATGCTTTCCACTTCAATGAGTTTCTACAGTCCTGTTATCGTGATGTTTTTGCGACTTTCTCCTCACTGCTTTGGTCCATGGTAAGTAGTTGTTACATGAGTTGCAATGTTTGATTTTTGTTGGTGGAAAATATCATATCCACTGCCTTTTCGGTAGCATATTCTTTTAAGTCAATTTAATTGAAATTTCTGTGTTTATGATGACAAAACTGGCATTGCCCGGGTATTCATTTTTCCAATTTCCTGTTAGACACAAAAACAAAAACTGAACTCCATTGGTAGTGTAATGCTGGAAAAAAAATTGACATCAAAGTATTCGTGAAAACACCTTTGAAATTATGAAACTGTTGTACAAAAGATTATTACATAATGTACTGATGTATGAGTATAGCTGCTTCACACTTGTGCAGTTGATTTTGGAAACTTTTTTATGGCAATGCTTCTTCAAAGTCTGTAGATTGCTCTTGTTTTTTCCTGCAGATGTCTGTGCTTAGAAGTTGAAAGCTGTCAAAAGTGCTGCCAGACGTCGGGGATTTCCTTAAATTGACTAGACTGTAGGACTGTCTTAGTAGTAAAAAATAAATATATTTATAAACTTAATGCATAGTGTGGCAGTTGTTGACACATTTAATTATTTGCTGCCATACGTCCTGAACTATAACAAGTAGGTGGGTTATCCCCACAGTGACTGTTGCCTGATAGTGATATGTGTACCATGTTTGGTTGAAATTGGTCCAGTGATTTAGGAGCATGCGCGCGCACACACACACATTCTGAGCTCAAGGTATTTTTGCAATAAACGAAGTGGTGAAGCAGTTCCTGACTCATTGTGCACACAGCATACAATTCGGTCCTGGAAAGAGCTCATTTGCCGCAGAATGATTTATGTTAAGAGATTTTATACACAAAACACAAGTAAATGGCTGTAATACATAAAGGAGGTAGAGCTTGCTCCATCCAGCTTGTTCCATCCCCACTACTGCTGGCCCAACAGTGGTCTGTGTGGTGTCATGGCTTGCTTGCTCCTCTACTCGCACCTGCATCTCGTATCAGTCAAAAAAAAGTATGTGCAAGTTCTCTTGCCTTGCTGTAGGATTATGTAATATTTTCATATTGTCAGAAAATTTTTTCCTATCATTAGGCAAGCATTCCACTGCTCCACTTTGGTTATTAGTGCTGTACGGAAAATTGCAGATACAGTATGTACTAGGTATTGTTAATTTGCCCAGGGCTCATTTTACAAAGCTTTCATATGTTGCTGTAATATCACATGAACACTTAATTTGAAGTTGTTTCTTAAATGGTTTATTCACTTTCCCTGTACCTATCATATGCTTGATGTGACAGTATATGAGAAACTCGGCATTGTCAAGAAGAAACTATAGTAGTATGTTTGACCACTTCTGCTTCAGTTATTTGTGTATAAACAATAATCTTGTTATATACTACTAAAAAACTATTACAAGATGTCTGGTTTCTAGTTTTCTCTCTGTCTTGCCTTTTTTTAGACACTTTGAGATCTTATTATAAGTAAAAGGATTCAGAATTGGATCTAGAATGGGAAGAGATGCTACATTTATTCTAGTGTCCACATTTTGGTTTCCTCCAGTAAGTGTTCTTAATTTTTTCATTTTAGATGGTATGGTCAAGAACGCGATTACAATGTTCTTGTTATGGATTTACTGGGACCTTCTCTAGAAGATCTCTTCAATTTTTGTTCGCGCCGTTTCACAATCAAGACGGTTTTGATGTTAGCTGACCAGATGATAGCACGTGTGGAATTTGTGCATTGTAAGAGCTTCATACATCGAGACATCAAACCAGACAATTTCCTCATGGGTATTGGCAGGCATTGTAATAAGGTAATATTTCAGCAATGTCTTGGTGTGCATTAAATGGATTTTCAGTATTTCATCTTGTAACTTCTATCATAAATTGTTACATATTAAGTTTTTAATTAATCTTTGTATTATATTTCAGTGGGTAATACTGATTTTTAAATTTACTTTGTGTGCAAGTTTTTAATAAAGTATTCATCAATGTTCTCTTTCAGCTTTTCTTGATAGATTTTGGATTAGCAAAAAAGTTCCGTGATAATCGAACACGCCAGCACATAATATATCGTGAAGACAAAAACCTAACAGGCACTGCACGTTATGCCAGCATTAACGCTCATTTAGGAATTGAACAAAGGTAAGAAAAACAAAATTAAAATCACAGCAGTTGGGGAAATCGAGCAGATATACAGCAATAGTATTTGTTTATTATCCAGTATAAAAGCTTTGTAATTTGACACAACATTTGTGATTTATTGTTTCTGCTTTTTTTGCTCCTGTACAGTACTGCCACATGTGTTGTTCATATGATTCATTATGACTAATATGAATATCAAAAATGTAGGAAAAAAGACATGTTAAGTTGCAGACAGGCACAATTGAAAGGCACTTGCACAAAGCTTTCGGCCACAGCCTTCGTCAGAAAAACAGAAACATGTCTGATTATGATCGATAATTGTCTTTTATATATTCTTTTATATATTCTAGAAGTAGTGTCCAGAATTTATTAAATGATCATGTGTTGCGAAAATAAAAACCAGAAACGTGGGAAGGGGAAATTGGTATTAATCGGAAATTAATCAGTAGTCTCTACATCTTAAAAGTACATGTACCACAGCTGAACTATGAAATTTTATTCTGTGCTGTCTTGTGAATTGGATTTAAAATATCTACTGATGAATAACGTAATTAGAGATCACAAGCTGCGACATGGTCGCGAATGGCACAGTGATCAGAAAATGTAGAATATATCTCCCTTATTTCATGTCTGTGGTCACAAAATTGTACATCGTCAGACTTCTGGTTTGGGTCAGCAATGACCATCTTCAGATATGTAGCAAAATAAGGGAAAAACACAAAAGCAACTAGTGGATTGTCTACAGCTTAAATCAATAAAATGGGCCATGATGAAAGATATTACTGACATACATGCGAAAATTGTGTGCTTTAATGAGAGACGTACCTGTTCTATAAAAAACATGTCCTAATATACAGGACCCATAGTGACAGCGTCAAATGCTAAACACAAAATAATATATTCAATATATACAAGAGTCATCTAATCAGTAGTGTTACCGTTGAAAACAAACTGCCATACAATAGCCACAAAATGTTTGTGTCACAAGCTCTCCAGATGCCACTACTGTAGGTGTACACACATTATTCAATGATAATTGTATGATGTAAAATGAAAAGTGGACTACAGTCAGTAAAGTCTGTACTGGGCTTATAAGGTGTAAAAGGTATAAAAGTAATATAATGCAATAAAATGTAGCACGACAAAAGTTAGCTTGTTAAAAAGGAAAAAGGTAAGTGACAGTAATTTTGGTACGCACTAGTGGTGATATTTTAGATGTGAGGTGAATAATAAACTGCTTTCAGAATAAACAGAATAATATAAAAATTACAAAACAAATGGCTAAAGAAGCCCAATGAATGGAAACAGACTGCAGCAAATAGTCAGCACATACTGTTGGTGATAATGACAGAACGCCACATAATTGAAAAGTAGTTAGGGGAACATAAAGGTCAGAGGGGCGCTTGCACCATTATGAATACAGATAAAAACTGTTGTTGATGAATGACGAATAAAATATTTATTATAAACATTTATTCATCATTTGTCAATAAAATGGTTTATGAATAAAAATAAATTTCAAATCCAAAAGATTTTTTAGCTACAAATGTTTGTTATTAATAAATAAATGTACATTCTGTCCTAGATCATCTCTCTCTCTCTCTCTCTCTCTCTCTCTCTCTCTCTCTCTCTCTCTTCTGTGTGTGTCATCTGTGTATGTAATCTTAAATTTCATTCAACTTGTTCAAACAGGCAAACTAGTCACTGTACAGACATAGAACTTCCAGCAGTGTGTTAAGTAAGAATTGCACTGTGTTCCAATTTTACTTTTATGTGCAGCAAGAAATTATCAAGATAATTATGGACAGTTTATGGAAATGCATTTTCTGACAATTTTACAGGGTTGTCAATATGAGAGAAACTTTTGTTGTTGAAGTTAGGTGAACACGTTAAATAATCAAAATCTTTTTAAGTGCACACCACATATTCCTCTACTCCTTATTGGACGTAATTTCACATTATGGTACAAATGTAATCGCTGAAGGACACTTACCAGAATATAATAAATATTTTCAGTGAGTATAAGTTTCAGATATAAAATTAATATTTCAAGAATAGAATATATATGAATCCATAGTGAACATACTATCAAGATGCAAAGAGTATTTTTTGGAATCTTGAATGATTGGATTAATCGTAAAATGTACAGATAATCCAACAAATTACCATGTTGGAGACTTTCTGGAGCATATATCTACAGAACGTCTAGGCACCACGATAGATGAAATTCATGTAATTTACAATCAATTGCAATGGTAACTAATATAGAAGCAAATTCGTAAAAGCGTTTAAAGACTTTGTTATGTACGAGTTGTTCAAAGGAGTCAGAAGAAGATGACATTACTGCTAAAGATGATACTGACAGCTGTGGCTGTTGATTTACATCTGCGCCCTTCTTCAAAACCTTGATAAAAATGGAGAAGACATAGTATTAACATAAATGCATGACAAAACAATATAAATATCTAATGATTTGTGTAATACTACTGGATGTTGAAAGTCATCTGAAACAATTTTAATTGTTTTAGTACAAGTACTGAGTAACTCTAGCATTACAAGATATTGTAGTGTATGCAGTACAGGGGGACAAATTTATTCGATCTTTGTTGCAGCTGCAGTTGCGTAGAACTTTGTGTTTCATAAATTTGAGAAGAGACATTGGGTCATACGAATAAAATGGAGACCGTAGTTTATTCTTGGAATTTGACAGAACATTCTCAGATTTTCATGAATGTAGAGTTGGAGAATAAGCTTCACTTCAGAATGTTCTCAGCTTGAGTAAATGTATGGGGGAAGTTTCTCAGTGTGAAAAACATTCCTAGATTTCATATGAATAAAACTGGAGAAGTTTCTCACAGGCTGAGAATATTGTCCTATCCAAAGGCCTATCATTTAGCCCCACCCCCACCCCAGTTTAACCTTGTTAAACTTCTCAGAGACTTAATCTCCTTCTCCCGATTCCTGCAATGTAAATACTACTTTGCCTCCAACCCCTCCAACGAAATCAAACTTTTTCCCAACTTTGAACCTTGTCTCGCTCAGTTCATACCACCATCCTATGGTGATCGTCCCTCCCTCCCACCTAACCACCCCCTAGTCAGCTTCCAGGAATTCCTTGTCTCCAAGCTGGCCAGCTCTGCCAGAGTGAACCCATATGGGAAGTCCAGCATAACCTCCTATCCACACTGAAATCCTTTTGGCCTTCTCACAGTCTCTCACCTGATTCCACCTTCTACATGTTCCCCAAAATCCACAAATCCAACAATCCTAGATGCCCAATTGTAGTTGGCTCCCTCTGAAAGAATTTCCACTCTTGTTGATCAACACCTGCAACCAGCTGCTCTAAAATTGCCTGCATCTTCAAAGATACTGATCACTTTCTTCACAGACTTTCCAATGTCCCCACACCTTCACCTCTTGGATCCCTACTCATCACTGTTGATACCACCTACCCTTACACCAACATTCATGCTGACAGCCTTGCCTCTATTGAACACACTCTCTCCTAAGCCCTTTAGATGCCAAACCCATCACATCATTCCTTATACACATTACCAACTAAAGAGTGGCACAGATAAAATTATCCCATGTAAGTATAAAGGAAATGCAGTAAAATTACAGAAATGAAGATCTTTCATGGACCTACCATTTATTTACAATGGAAAAATAGAAGGAAAAATACATTTATAGATGATGTTGAAATTAACCCCTGCAACATCAATACACAGCTTGGCACATCGAAGCATATTCAGATACTTCAGGTGTAAAGATATTGATGGTTGTGACTTCACTGCTGATGTTGTCTTTCGTTTCCTGTATAGTGTATGTATTCGTTTCACACACCAGGCTCTTCACGTGTCCCCACAGGAAGAAAATAATATGTCATTAGATCCGGTGATTGTGATGGCCATAAAGGTTTGCTGACAGTGTGTTCCATAGTGAAGACATCTTGGACTCGTTCGAGGGATGCTTTAGAAATGTGGCACGTTTCTGTACCTCCCTGGAAGAAGCAGTATTCTCTTTCATATTCAATGACTTGAGCACAAAATGTATCAAAAATTTCCATATATGCAACTGTGTTGAGGGTAGCGTAAAAAAAATCAGTCTGACGATGCAAGTTCCTCTTACACCACATTAAATACTGGTTTGTTCATCATGGGGCAGTTGCTGACACACAGTTAGGGTTCTCTGTTGCACAGTGGCTTGTATTGTGTGAATTCCCATGATCGGAAAGATGAAATCGTGCTTAATCACTCATGATGTAGGGGGAAAGGGTCTAACAAACCATTGTTGATGTTATTCAAAAGCCACATGCAGTAATTACACCTTTATGATTGTCATCCTCCTGTAATTTCTGCACAACCATCACATGATATGGCTTGAAATTAAGTAGCCACTGACAACTTCTCCTACTTACATGCACCTGTTGGGCCACATTATCTAAACTGCTTTGGGCTCTGAATAGTTCTTCAGTGAATATCTGCATTAACTTAGTGTTGAACTGAAAGAATTCCTTGTCATTCTACATTTTGGACAGATCTAGAAGTGTGCCAATCTTTGTACAGTCACTGCATTGCTGTCTTTGCTGGTAGTTCTCTCTCCAGGTACTTGACCCCAAAAATTTCACAAGTTTCCTTAATTGAACCTGTTTCCGTATATGTTTCCACAATTCCAATTATATATTCTGTTGAAGTCATTTTGCAGACCACAAAAAGATACCTCAACCTTCGCTGTTGAAATAAACTCATATGCTGACAGAAGGTTGCAAACAATCAATTATTGCATAAAACTGTCCTTTATGCCTGTTTACTCTATTTCAGAATTCAAAATATTGTATTTACATTCAAATGGGAGGCAGGCTAGTTTTAACTGTCGCTCTGTATATCCTGACTCAAAACTGCGTTTCCTTTGAGGGGAAGGTTTGCCACAAAATCTGTGGCACAGTCATGGGCACCCACGGCACCCTCCTTTACCAACCTATTTATAGGCCCTCTAGAGGAAACCTTGCTAGCCTCCCAAAACTCCCAACCCATAGTCTGATTCAGGTTCATTCACAAGATCTTCATAATCTGGACTTGGGACCAAGATGTCCTAACCACATTCCTTCTCAACCTCAACACCTTTTCTCCCATCCACTTCACCTGGTCCTCCTCTACCAAACATGCCACCTTCCTGAATGTTGACCTCCACCTCACTGATGGCTCCATCCACACCTGTCGACATTTAAATCCACTAACCACCACGAATAACTGCATTTTGACAGCTGCCATTCCGTCCATGCCAAAAATCCACCCCATACAGCCTCGCCATCTGGATAACGTATCTGCCGTGACAAGAACTCCCTTATCAGTATGCTGAAGGCCTCACAAAGGCCTTCACAAATAGGCAATACCCCACAAATCTAGTCCATGAACAGATTTCCTGTGCTACATCTCCACACATCCCAAATCTTTCTCCTACTCCCAAGAATCACTTAGTAAGGAGGCCCTCCCCCATCACCAATTATCATCCTGGACTGGAACAGCTGAACCACACCCTTCGCCAGGAATTTATCTCTCATCCTGACATGAAATTAGGAACATCCAATCAAAGATCATTACCACTCTTTGTAAATTGGTATCCCATCTCCAGCCCAACCTACACAATGTGCTAGCGTATCGCTATTTTACTCTCACTCCTAACCCCTTGCCATAGTGATCCAATCCCTGTGACAGACAGGTGCAAGATTTCCCCAATCAGCGTACTCAGCGCCTCCTACTCTTGTTTTGTAGCAAGCTTATCCTACCCCATCTGAGGCCAGGTAACTTGTGAAAGCAGCCATGTGATATATCAACTTTGCTTCCAAAAACTGCACAGCCTTTTATGCTGGTGTGACTACCAACCTGCTGTCCACGAGGATGAATGGCCTTTGTCAAGAACCTGATGGCACAACATGCAGTGAGCACAGCATGCTCAGTTCAATGTCTGTCTCACAACTTGAGCTATCAGATGCCTTCCCTCCATCACCAGCTTCTCTGAATTATCCGTATAACACATCCTTCGCTCCTGCAGTCACCTTGGCCTGAATCTCGAGCAGCCCTGCACTCAGGAGCACAACATTTGCTTGCTGGGTAAAGACTTGGTTGGCAAACCCCGGGGTTCCTGAGCTGGGGAATGGCAGATGATGCCAGTCCTTCGTCACTATAAGCTCTGGGCATGCTTCAGCGAACACTGTGTGGCACAGCAGTGGAACGTTGTGTACCACAAAGTATGAGCATTTTGGCCTGTCCACCTGGATTGCGAGGATAACCCTAAATCTCGAGGAGTGCTGCACCGATGAGATGCTAGTTGTTGAGAAACAGTCATTAGTGGACAACCTGTGGGGAAAGTGCCACATCTCGACTGCATAAGGCTTACTTGGGCAAGTGGGGTTCTGTCTAAGAGGACCTTTATTTCTCTGCTGCTTGTGGGACCAAGGTAGAATCATCATCCTCCTCCTCCTCCTCCTCCTCTTTCCAGTGTGATGGGTGGACTGCCTGGGAGTACTCACACCCACTCATCCAAATGAATGAGGGAGGCCAGCTCTGATAATCAACTTGTGTTTAGTAACAAGGCTCAAGGAGTCAAAACCAGAATGTTTTTGTAGTGATTAAGAGGAAGGAGGGACAAAATAGTACCCTCCTATATCCATAAAGGCTTAGAAGGGCTTGCTGGTAGCATAGTCTTATCAATCTGTTGCAAAATGTCTCCTTACTGGTTGAGACTAACAGGGCAAAGCAGGTAGAACTACTTAGGAAGTCAGAAAAATTGGGCAACTATGACATAATTGTTGCGTTGTATAACTCACTTAACGCGAACAAATTTGTGTTCACATGCCATGAAATTATGGACAAGAACGTAATAGAGCTGAAACAAGGATGGGGGATAGTGGATGGGGAGTAAAGAGTGCATAGGAATAATGGAGAAATTGAGAAGACACCATCATTTTGAATATCAGTTCTCCAATGCTTCCTGGACATATTACGGCAGTGTTCTTCTGACCTAACTATGCCGTGCTACAAATGCCAGCATTTTGGCCATACAATGCTGATTTGTAGAGGCAAACCAACCTGTGAAAAGGGTAGGAAGGCAGTCCATGAAGCTGGGACTGACTGTCCATCTCCAGCAGCCTCCATTAACTGCTCTGGAAGCCACCCAGTATAGAGCCAAGACTGAAACCTGTTCCCTAGATTGATGCTTCAAGGCTAATGATGTTCAGAATACCACTGTCCACCACCAGGACCTGTACATTCCAAAGCCAGGTTGTAAAGACATAGTGAACCTGGCATATATGACAGAAGAGACCAGCAGTGTTTTCGAAGTGAGCATCATGAGTCCACCAAAAAGCAGAGTGGCTTCCAATGCCCCCTTTCCTCAAAGCAGAGTACCTCCCAGCACCCATTTCCCCCCACACCCGTGTAGGGAAAGGGATCATGGAAAAGTTGTCAGCATTCAGGTTGAAAGCTGTCCCAGGCAACATCAGACATCATGCTGGCATGTCTGATACGGATTTTGATGTCTCATCAGTGGACCCAGACAGTCGCTCCACTCCTAACCCCACCCCTCTCGCTCTAAAAGTGCCTAACCACCCTGGCACAAGAGTAGGGGTAAATCAAAACCACACTAATGAAATGGCTCCCATTCTCTTAGAACATATAAATCAATACAGAACTCTTCTGGAGGAACTGAGACTCTTTTTAGACCATTCATCTGTCTAAAATAGAGACTCATTTTAAACAGACTGATGCAGTTGGATTCAAGGATTATTGTTTCTACAGAAAAGACACCTTACTGGCGGTAGTGCGAAAGGTGGTGTGTCAGTGTTGACAGATACACATCACTTCTCACCTATGCCATTAACTGTAATGCTACAAGTGGTTAATGTTTGATTAGTGGCCAATATTGCTGTCGTGGTGTACTCTGTGTAACTACTGCCCCACAATACTGTTGATAGTGAGGTCCTTGCGCATCCTCCTGATCAACGACCCCATCCTTTTTTCCTTTTAGGGCAGTAGTGCAGTATGGGGTTCAAACACCACTTGTTCCAATGGTCGAATACTTGAGGATTGGACCTGCACTGCAGATATTGTACTGATGAACATGTGTCAAACTACACATTGTAGCACGCCAATGGATTTGTCTACTGCCATAGAAATCTCCTTCTGCTTACCTACCCTTGCAGACACTACTCAAAGGGAGGTGGATGACAACCTTCATGATAGTGACCACTACCCTATCTGGATCCATCTGCCCCATGGAGTAGTTCCTGAAAGGAAGCTGCCGATATGGTTGTTCAGAACGGCTAACTGGATGCATTACAGGCAGTTAGCTGTTTTCGAGTTGTGTGACAGTGTCCAGGACTGGGTGGGTCACAATACAACCATGATTCATGATGCCTATGATGCATCAGCCCCAAACTCAACTGGAACACCTAGGAGGTGACCAGTCCCTTGGTGGAATGAGGTTCTGGAGGCAGGGACAGGAGTGCAGCTACGCTATCAGTCAATGCCCTAAAGATGCAAATCTTGCAACCTTTCGAATGGCGCAGGCAAAGGCGAGGAGAATAATTTGGGAGAGTAAGTGGTCTTCGCAATAGTTCCTGAAATCCATCAGTAGGTCCAAATCTGTAAGTAAAGTATGGGAAGCCATCAGGAGGATTTCAAGGCGCAACTCACAACCACCGGTACCGTTAACAGCTGTAAGAGTGCAGGAGTCTCCTAACATCGTTCAAGAGACATAGCACAGACAATGGCTGAATTGTATAAGTCCCTTACGGCCAAATGTAGCCAGGATATAGCTTTCCGTCAGTATTAGGAGACATAGGAGAAGACTTATTTTGACTTCCATTCCACTAATGCGGAGGAATACAACCAGCCTTCCTCTCTGTGGGAGTTGGATTCTGCATTGTGAACAGCTGGTGATATGATGCCTGGGTACAACTTGATAACGTACGGCATATTGAAATAGTTACATGCATGGTTGGAGGAGGTCCTCCTTCAGCTCTTCAATGGAATTTGGAGTACGAGAGGCTCTCCCAATTCGTGGAAAGAATCTATTTTAATCCCAGTTTTATAACTGGGGAAGGATCAGACAAATGTCAGTAGTTATCGTAACATTAGCTTGACAAGCTGCACATGAAAATGGCACTGGAGCATATGGTCAACTAGCATAAAGTGTGGGTTCTCAAAACTGGGTCCCTCCTAAGTCATTCTCAATATGGATTCAGGAGGTATCACTCAGTGCTTGATAGCCTGACCCTGCTCCAAGCAGCAATTCGACAATCGTTCCTTCATAGGCAACACATTATCACGGTTTCCTTCGATTTGGAAAAAGGCTAAGGTACCATAGTATTCCTTTGCAACTCTTGGTGAGGGTTCTGTGGATGCCTACCCACCTTCTTCATATGGACCTTCCTCTTGGACAGGCGTGGTTAAAAGGTTGGGAATGTCCTATCTGACAATTTTAAGCAGGAGAAGAGTGTTCCTTAAGGGAGTTTTTCGAGTGTTACAACATTCGCCATAGCTGTAAACAGTATGAGGTCCACAGTGCGATGTCCAGTACTGTGTTCCTTGTTGGTGAATGACTTCTCCATCTTCTGTGCATCCTCCAGCTTCACAATGGCTTCTTGGAAATTGCAGCCGATGATCAGGTGGTTGGAGGAATGGTCTTGCACCACGTTTTGGAGAAAATGGTTTGTCAACGCAATTGGCTCCTACACAAGTAGCTCTCATTTTTTTTAATCTACTCCATTTGAAACTGGGGAATACAGTTTTCACTTTTAAGGAAAAGGAGAAATATCTTGGTCTCACTTTTGATGAGAAGCTACCGTGGCTGCCACATCTTAAATAACTGAAACTGAGATGTCTTAAGGCTTTAAACAGCCTTAAATGCATCAGCAATGTCGTCTTCTCGTGGCACACCAAGCATATAGGGCTTAGTCTGGTCCTACATTGCCAGCATTGAGATACATTCCGCCGCCTCTATAAGAGCTGTTCAGACACCAGCCACGGGCAACAAGGAACTGCGCAAGGGAGAGCCCAGAGTGGTTAGCTACAAAATATGGGTAGTATTAAGGTTCAAAGCCACAGATGAACTAGGGAATCCCCTGGCTTTTAATGAGGCCCAGATTACTTTTAGAACTGATTGCATACAGGTAGCATTGCACCACAGACTATATTTTTACAATTAAATTAAATTTGATTTTACATCACCACACAAATTTTATTCCTGTTTACACCAGTGGGTCCGAGCAGGCAGATTTTGTCGGTTGCTCATTTGTGTTCTCCAACATTGTCCTCAGGGCAGGACACGCAGAGCAGTTCTCGGTTTCTTATGTGCAGTTGTCTGCTGTCCTGTGGGCAGTGGAGCAGAGGAAATGGCGTTGTAACAAGAAATTCATCTGCTGAGATTCTCAGTGTCCTTGCTATTTGTCAGATGTACCCAACAGATCGGATATTGCAGGAAGTGCAGGACACTCTCCTTCTCTTGCAAAGGCAAGGCAAGGAAATCATTATCTGCTGGGTTCCAGGGTACATAAAGACTCGGGGAAGCGAACTTGCTGATGTGACTGCCAAGGAGGCTTGCTCCATTCCAGCTGCTACACGCTGTTCAGTCCCCCTGCAGACTGTCACCTCATTTGTGATCGGGAAGGCCATGTGTTGGCGGGAGGCTCAGTGGCTGGAAATAAAGGAATAATAAACTATGTTGCGTAAAACCTTCAGTGAGATTATGGTTTACCGTTTAGGAGCTATCAGTAAGATTTATTTTAATTGAATGTGTTTTATGATGAACTGAAGGTTTATTTGGGTCTCCTGCAGGACCTGTCCTGTGTTTTAACAGATAATAAGACGAGTGTTCTACATGTTTGGGATTTTGTGTCGTGTCCAGAATTCTTCCCAGAATATTATATATCAGATCTTAGTGTGTCATAGTGTCACAGTCACTCATTATTTATAAGTAGTAATCAAGCCACAGTCATTTGTCCTCTTTTTTAACTGTTTACGTACTGCTATTTTATCCACGATTTCATCTAGTAATTCTGCTGTGTCTTGTTGGGATTGTATTACGAGCTTTTCTGAAGCTCACCTTATCGGGGTGGCCTTTAGATTCTTGTAGGGGGGAATGCAACTTGGTTTTCTGTTTTATTGTAATTTTTTTATTTTTCACGATGCTTGTTGGTACATCATTAATGCAAGAGTACTGATGACATTGCTATTTAGCACCATCAGCCATGAATAGAGATCAGAAAAATTCGTGTTTTGCGATTAATGCTAAATAGATGCGAATTATTCCTCAAAATGCGAAAACGCGAAATTATCTAATAGACACTATTTCATAGCGAATTGTATTCATATGGACTATTTAATCAGAGGTAGTTTGAAATAGCTTTATTTTCTGCATATAAATATCGAAAATGTAACCAATTTTCAGTTACTGGTATTGTACATCTGGTGAAGCCCAGCCTGCAAAATAAAAAAGTGTACGAACACAATGATGTATCAGTGTGCACAGCGATCTGGCACCATGCAGATTGTAGACAGTTCAATGGTCTAATTAAGATACACATCACATAATGCAGCATAATAGTACTCAGCTGTGGGACCTATCATTTTTTACAGCAAAGAAACACGCTAGTTTGTGTGTCAGTCGAAGCTCAAAAGATGGTATAATGTGGCAAATTAGGTGGAGGATGTATTGAGCTTTGGTCACGTCGAACTAGAGGTCGGGTCTGAACTAAGTCGTTAACAATATTCTGCTAACTTCAACAAGCAGTTGTGCAGTAGCCATCTCTGAATGCCATGTGTTACGTGTTGCTTCTGGTTTTCTTTATATATTTTGTAAAAAAATGAAGCGACTAATGTTGGTCTACCATGGATTTTGGTTACCACCCGTACAACAACAGAACAGATCAGAGATCCCTGTAACAATGTGTCAGTTGTGGTGCTGCTGCTGCTGCTGCTGCTGCTGTCATGCTAAAGGGAGGCGGAGCTTGTTTCCCGGCCCCTCTCTCCTCTCCTCTCTCCTCTGTCGGAATTCTAGTTTGTATACACTCACAGCTATCTGCCACTATAGCCCATAGTGGCTGCACTCTGCGCTATAGTGACTGGAAAATGAAATGTGTAATGTCTTTCGACTGCACCGAAACCCTTCTCCTAATCTAAAAATCGAATTACTGTACATTCTGATCTACTTCTATGCTAAATGTGTTGTCAGTTCAGTTTGTAGCGTTCTCAAACATGGGTCGCACAGCTATGAATGCCCATGGAAGGTTGAAATTAATGGTTTACAAAAATATGTAATCATCAGTTGGTTGGGGGGAAAACAAGTATGTCCAGAAATACTTTCATTCGGCGATGCGTTCAGTTCGCTGGCAGGAAAATGCTGGTGCTTTTCAACATAGCAATCATTCTTGAAAGCTCACGTACAGCAAAACCAAGAAAACAAAGGCCATTGCGGGACAAAAAGTGTTGAAGTTTTTGCAGAAGAAAACAATTGAGTCGAAAAGTTCCCAATCAGTACTTTAACAGTAAATTTCAAAGAAGTAGGGCTTCGTTCATCTTCAGTCACGTAGCGTTATAACCTTTTTTATTAGTACATCTAATCATTTACAAACACAAAAAACAGATGCGAATTTTGCCTGAAACAAATGTGAATTTTGCCAACAATACTTCTGTTTTTTGCTGAATGGTCTGCTTCAATCATAGAGTATTTCGTTCTTATATGATGTATTAATGGGCCAGTCATGCATCAAGTACATCAGCAGTTACCCATGCGATTTTGTTAAGAGGAACAGTGGCTAGGTTTGTAAGAAACCAGCTACTAATTTTTCTGATCGGGCTGCTTATCTGTAATGTAGCAAAACATAATTATTTAATTGGATAGATAAAACATATACTCACCAAGTGGTGGCAGAGCACACCCATAAGATGGTTGTAATTGCAAGTTTTTGGAGCCCATGTCTCCTTCAGGAAGAGGGGTGGAGGAAAAGGACTGGAGAGGTCTAGGAAAAGGGGTAGATTTTGAGAAAGTCACCCAGAACCATGACTCAGGGGAGACTTAGCATACAGAACGAGAAGGAAAGACTGATTGTTGGGGACTGTATTGGATGAGATTTGAAAACCTGAGAGCTTAAAGGTGGAAGACCGTAAGTCTCATCCCATACAGCAAGTCTCCTGTGGCCTGCAGTTCTGGGTGACTTTCCCACAATCCACCCCTTTTTGGAAAACCTCTCCAGCCCTTTCCTTCACCCCTCTACCTTCTACCAGAAGAAGGAGCCACTGGCTCCAAAAGCTTGCCAATTACAACACTCTTTTATGTGTGTGTTCTGCTGCCACTTGGTGAGTAGATTTTTTATCTATCCAATGAAAGAATTTTGTCAAAAATGGATTGTTTTTGTTCTTATAATATCTAAACTTAACACTTGGGGGGGGGGGGGGAGAAAGAGGGATATATATATATATATATATATATATATATATATATATATATATATATATATATATATATATATATATATATATATATATATATATATATATATATATATATACCTAAAAAACAAAGATGATGTGACTTACCAAATGAAAGTGCTGGCAGGTCGACAGACACACAAACGAACACAAACATACACACAAAATTCTAGCTTTCGCAACCAACGGCTGCCTCATCAGGAAAGAGGGAAGGAGAGGGAAAGACAAAAGGATATGGGTTTTAAGGGAAAGGGTAAGGAGTCATTCCAATCCTGGGCGCGGAAAGACTCACCTTATGGGGAGAAAAGGACAGGCACACTCGCGCGCACACACACACACATCCCACCGCACACACACAGACACAAGCAGACACTTGCAAATGTCCCTCCTTCCCCCCAAGGCAAGTCCCCCCCCGGGGGGAAGGAGGGACATTTGCAAGTGTCTGCTTGTGTCTGTGTGTGTGCGGTGGGATGTGTGTGTGTGTGCGAGTATATATTTCCTTCATGGAATGTTTCCTTCTATTATAACCATATATATATATATATATATATATATATAGAGAGAGAGAGAGAGAGAGAGAGAGAGAGAGAGAAGCATGGTGATAAATATCTGAAAATGAAAATGTTTGTGGTGTATACCTAAGTCTTCTCAGACACCAGTCTGAAAACCTTGGCCTGCTAAATAACACAAAAATATTTTCATTTACACTGAATTTGAAAAGTCACCCGCTATTCTTTCATTATTTTCAGGAGGGAAGTTTGCCAGCCAAGTAATGATGTTGTTAAATCTGTATAAACTTGTGAACTCTCTCTTCAGCATTTCTGTCGGCTATGTATATCTTTTTTTGCTGGCCAAGCAGTGTAAATTCTGTCTTTACTAAAAAAAACCTCTAAAATTTAACCTCAACATAATTTGGTCAGCTCGAAGTTTGCTACAGAGCTCACTTCAAAAAAGGTAGAATCTTCTCCACCTGTGAGGAACTACTGTAGTTTTATTCATACGAAATCTAGGAATGTTGTTCATGTTGAGCAACTTTCCCCACCCTTCTACTAAAGCTGAGAACATTCTCTGGTGAAGTATATTCTGACTCCCTTCATTCATGCGAACTTGAGAATGTTCTCAGAAATTCAAAACATAAAGTACATCCATTTTATTCATACAACCCAATGTCTCTTCTGAAGTTTCTCAAACACAAAGCTCACTGCAACTGCAGCTGCAACGAAGGTCAGTGAATTTATTCGATTGCGTTGCATAAACTATTCCATCTTGTAATGCTACGGTTACTCAGTATTTGGCCTAAAACACTTTGAATTGTTTTGGATGACTTTGACATTCAGTAGTATTCCAGAAATCATTACACTTTTGTATTGTTTTGAGATGGGCTATGTTAGTACTATCTGTTCTCCATTTTCATCAAGGTTCTGAAGAACGTATTTAATATCACTTGTAGTGCACAAATTTACATCAGTAGCCTCAGTAGTCAGTATCATCTTCAGCAGTCATGTCATCTTCTTACTCCATTGAACTACAAATTTTTAAATGCTTTCATAAAATTGTTTCCACTATCATTTGACATTGTTTGATTATGAATTATATGAATTTTATCTGTCATTGTGTCTAGGTAGTTCTGTAGATACATGCCCCAGAAAATCTCCAACATGCTAGTGTGTTGTCCTATCTGTGGACTTTACTATTAATCCAATCAGCCACAACTAAAAAAATATAAATAAATAGCCTTCATAGCTTGGCCGTACGTTCAGTATTGATTCATATATATTCTATTCATGCAATATTAATTTTATTTCTGCAACTAATTCTTGGTGAAAGTATTTCTTATATTCTGGTAGGTGTCCTTCAGCTGATTACATTTGTACCATAATACGAAATGTTTATGTTGTTCAGTGTTTCAATTTAAGTGGGATTCAGCAACATCAGTGGTGTAATGGAATGTATGAAACACTTAACAGATATTATGAAATGTCTTAGACAAACAATCGTTCTTTGTGATTCTGCAAATTTAAAGCTTTCTTTCTTCTTGTCTCATTTGCTTCGCAAGAGCATGATATTCTTCACTAGGTTGTTTGCCTGTATTTAAGTGACTTGTATTAACTCCTCCCTTAATTTTAACAACTGTAGATGAAAACTGAAGTGGGATCAGTAACAACAGTGGGTTGTTTATGAGTGGACTACAGTCATCTAAGCTGCTTGATGTCAGCATCAAAAAAGATCTTAGTGTGTTTGACTATTACTAACCTCAGAGTCCATACTTTGTGCACAGTTTGGCAGAGGAAGGGAGAGGAGAAAGCATTAACAAATGCAGAGTATGTTAAATGGGCAGTGTCAGTAGTGTAACTTCCAAGGCCTTTTGCATACAAAGCATTTTTGTGTTGCATTTGTTGCACTGTAAAGTAAGTATAACCATGCACAAACTGAAGCGCTGCAGTGTTGTACTAGACATGGGCTTACTGTAGGTGCATGCCCTTCCTTACCATTGACCTTTGCACTGTCTGACCTCACCAGTTACAGGGGAACTGAACAGTTTGATGTAGATTGTGAACCACAGTGCAGCTAGACATTTTTCATCAGAGACAAACAAACCATGTCAAAAAAAATCTTTAAACCAGTTCAGGAATCAACCCCAGACCTCCCAATTTGTAATGTGGCTTTTATTCAGAGGCTCCAAACACATCTGCATACAATATTAATAAATTATTGGACATAAACTGTAGTGAACCACAAGAAGAAAAACGGATTACATAAATGCTAATTGAGAAGGAAACAAGGAAATTGTGGTGGTAGTCTTAGTCATTCATTAATTAGTTATCAATAATAAATGACAAATACTCCATGTATTGGCTGATAATTTATTCAAGAATAATTTTTTAAAAGTATCAATTTATTTGAATAATTATTTACATACAAACTTATTCAAATAGTTCCAATTTCTGCCAGCCACTACTAGAAGTTATAATAACAGTGCTTCCTGAAAATGTCTCACCTTGTGCATTCTATTTCCTCCGTTTTCTCGACTAGTCAACTGTCATTTTTATAAAAGTTTCTGGAAATAAATGGATCTGATGCGGAGATCGATAATTGGATGTAAATTGAATGGCACAAAAATTCTGGAATCAGCACTTCTGTATGTGCGGTCTTGGACAGGCACCAGTATGATCCATAGTTATTACAAACCTTCTAATTTTAGCAAGAATAACTCCCTTCCTTTTGCTACTACACAGGTATCAGGAAAGGATATCATGCTTTGTGACCCTTTGTGCTCCAAAAGGCTTATAGATTAGTTAGTTCCTCTGTGTTTTGTCATTGAATCTGCAATAAACTAAGAAAAATAAAGTAAGGGAAATTCCATTCTGATTTATACCTATTGTTGCAGATGAACCTGGAAATATACCAGTATCAGGAACATAGAGTTAATGCTCAACAGGTGTTCATCCACCTTCTCTGTCAGTACAACACCAAATTATCACACTTGTCATTTGTCTTCAATGCTCTCCAGGCATAACATCCAGAAGCTAGGACCTAGTGTTGAGACATCTATGTTTCTCATTTAATTCTGCAAGAAGTTGTATTTGTAATTACTTACTTAAAAATTATATTCCGTAAACTCTTTAACGCATAACTAAATAAAAACAGCAAACGTTTCATTTGGAACATCCTTTCCTTAAATTATCTGAAATTCCTTCTTGTCTGTAATCCACACCATCCCTAGAATCACTGGCTACATCATCCAAAATATCAAGCTCACTTCTCTTAAAATCGCTAGGTAACTCGAGCAGTTCCATTCTTAATGCATCACCACCTTTATGAATGAGCCCAACCTTCAGAAACACTCATCTGCAAAGACACAAATGAAATACATGCATTTCCAGCTGCTTAAACTGCAGTCTCTGTGGAGAAGCCAGGCAAGTGGTACCTACAAGTAGATGTAAAGAAATGAAGGGGAACATAGAGAAAGTGCACCAATAAAATTATAGTTGACACAGTCAAGCTAACAGTGCTTCCAATTTTATGGTCTAGGTCCCAATGTGCAAAATTGTTTGCTTCATTTATTTCACTTTTATACATTCTATAAACTGAAATTCTTGCCCATTTAAAACACCAGTTCGATATTGAGAACCAGTAGTTCAGTACTTGCAAATGAAATTACATTGGCTGAGTTGTTTAAGTGTTCCCAGTGCAGTTCTTTCCTAATCAAACTTATCTTAATGTTATATTAAAAACAAAGATTCCATGACTTACCAAACGGGAAAGCGCTGGTAGATAGGCACAATAAAAAACACACAAACACACACACAAAATTTCAAGCTTTCGCAACCCCCCGGTTGCTTCATCAGGAAAGAGGAAGGCTTCCTGACGAAGCAACCGGGGATTGTGAAAGCTCGAAATTTTGTGTGTGTGTTTGTGTGTTTTTTATTGTGCCTATCTACCAGCACTTTCCCCGTTTGGTAAGTCATGGAATCTTTGTTTTTAATATATTTTTCCCATGTGGAATGTTTCTTTCTATTTTATTTATCTTAATGTTAGTTATTTCTGCCTTAGACCTTTGGAATGTTGCTGAAGTTTTTGCCATATTGTGGCATGTAATTTCTGCAGTTCTTGTTTTATGGAGGAGGAGTTGACATTTTGAAAATACTGCTTCAAATTCTAAAGCTGCTTTTCATGCAGTTGAAGTAGGATGGTGGAACCAATAGTCTTTCCTAGGTCTTTTTTCTTGTGCAGTTAAAGAGGCCTAAAGTGAAAGTCAGCACTGTAACTGTATATGTATAACCCATATATGTATAACCTATCCTCTTAAAATTTGTATCTCTTTATCTTAGTTAATTCTGTTAATGTTCTGTCCTTATGTTTTATGTGTAGATATCGCGCGCGCCCGTGTGTGTGTGTGTGTGTGTGTGTGTGTGTGTGTGTGTGTGTGTCTGTGTGTGTTATCCCCCCTGCCTTAGTATAGTATAATGGGATCTTGTATTTGATTACAAATGGCATCAGCACAATGTCCTAAATATGTTGTCAGCCATGGTCAGAACTGTGTTCTGTGTAGTTGTGAGTGTATTGTGGTGGAGCAAAGTGACTTAACGGCATGGCCAAATTGTTGGTACTCATTGGGTGCTTCTGTAAAAAGGAAGCCAAAATGTCTGGTGTTTCAAAAGGCACCATGTCTAAGATTTATGCCGTATAGAGGGATAACGGAAAAACATTATCCACTAAGTCACAATGTGGATGAAAGTGTGTGTTGAGTGATCATGACGGTTCCTCTCCTTTGCTAGTTTTGGTCCTAAATCGCATACAATTATTTTTCTTCTCATAGCTAAAAAAATTGTTATAAATAGTTATTTTTCATAAATTACTTCTACTTTACCATATAAAGCAATTGCAATATGTGTAATGAAATTAAAGTGTAATAAATTGTATAAATTTGGACTTAATAGATTGTTAGTAATTGTAACATGCATTTGTTTCCTTTGTTTTCAGTCGTAGGGATGATATGGAATCTCTGGGGTACGTGCTCATGTACTTCAACCGTGGCAGTTTACCCTGGCAAGGTCTTAAGGTTAATATCAAAATCATTTCTTCAGTAGACTTGAGAATTCAATATTCTTAGGTTGCCACTGACTTATTTTGAAATATATACTCTCACACTCTTGTTACATTTCTACTCGCCTTTGAGGATTGTGTAAGTAATGCTGTATGTCGTATAATGAGCCTCTTTAATTTTCAGGCTGCAACAAAAAAACAGAAATATGAGAAGATAAGTGAAAAGAAGATGTCAACACCTGTTGAGGTTCTGTGTAAAGTAAGTACTAAATGTAAATTAATAGATTTTGAAACACACCTGTAATTCAGTAGTATCATTACTCATATTTGTAACTGAGATTCATATTCATAAGGTCTCACAAATGTAATTCATTGATGTGGATATTTCCTATTATGTAAAATGTAAATTGAAAATTTGACAAGTTATTTTATCGCAGACTTGGACTCCAACCCGGGTTCTTGTGTGTCGTGGGCAATGTGTTACCAATTAAACTAAAAGTAAACCTTAACGCTTTTACTCAAGCGTTCAACTTTCTGGTAGTTCTCTTCATACCTTGCAAACTAGCTCCATGGTATTTAGAATAACTGATAACATCTTGAACCTTTTTGATGATGCAGTGAATGGGACATACCCATGTATTCCAAAAATATTCTTTGTTGGGTGGTCTGCAGCTTTTATGTATTTGGTAATGGACTTCTTGTTGTACATAGTGTGCTGCACCTCAGAACTACTTATTTGCCATACCATTTTTAGGACTTATAGCTCATAATCAGTTGTGTGTGATACAGAGAATGAGCAGAGAAGTGTGTAACGTTGGTGTTGGTAACACAAGAAAATTTGTATACACTTGGGTACAAACTGAACAGTCTACATAAATTCTTAGCTTTTAATATATTTACTTCTGCATACTATTTGTACAAATAAGACATTCAGTGTACATAATTAATGGATGCCACAGATGTAGTGAGGTATGACCTCACAGGTAATAAATGACCTGTATTATGAGACACTTCACCCTATCAGTTCCATGTTTCCTTGTGCTGTGTCAGCTACTGTGGAAGTCAGCACCAACACAAACAAGAAAGGAGAGAGGCAGCAATGGCCGGTGGCAGGATCCAAAATGATCTGTATATTAAACTTCCTAATTAATAGGACACTTTATTACTAAAAAGAAGAGAAACATAACTTAATGTTATGTAGTGGCTTGAGTTGCTTTTTGCACCTCCTACGTGCAATTTCTTTACCCACTATTATTACGTGCAGAACGCAGTGTAAATATTATCTTCCTATTACTCAGTACTGAGGCTCTCGAGGTCTGTGGTCAAACTGGAGCTGATCAGTCATGAGCGCCTGGTTAAATCAGCGTTGACTGGGAGCACTGAACTCTCTTCCTGGAAGTGTGGCGATGCTCACTCTGCCCATTGGCAATCAGGTCAGCGCCTTCTTGATGCCGTTTCGCGGCGCTGCACTGCTTGTTGTGCAGTCGATGCATTATGTCTGCACACCATGCTGTGACAGTATTGTCAGATATGGTCAGGAAGTGTGCAATTTAATGTTTTGCAGTTATACCATGTTCACATGATGATTTTGTGTACTACAGACGTAGTACAAACCCCCCCATGAACCATGGACCTTGCCGTTGGTGGGGAGGCTTGCGTGCCTCAGCGATACAGATGGCCGTACCGTAGGTGCAACCACAACGGAGGGGTATCTGTTGAGAGGCCAGACAAACATGTGGTTCCTGAAGAGGGGCAGCAGCCTTTTCAGTAGTTGCAGGGGCAACAGTCGGGATGATTGACTGATCTGGCCTTGTAACAATAACCAAAACGGCCTTGCTGTGCTGGTACTGCGAACGGCTGAAAGCAAGGGGAAACTACAGCCGTAATTTTTCCCGAGGACATGCAGCTCTACTGTATGATTAAATGATGATGGCGTCCTCTTGGGTAAAATATTCCGTAGGTAAAATAGTCCCCCATTCGGATCTCCGGGCGGGGACTACTCAGGAGGACGTCGTTATCAGGAGAAAGAAAACTGGCGTTCTACGGATCGGAGCGTGGAATGTCAGATCCCTTAATCGGGCAGGTAGGTTAGAAAATTTAAAAAGGGAAATGGATAGGTTAAAGTTAGATATAGTGGGAATTAGTGAAGTTCGGTGGCAGGAGGGACAAGACTTTTGGTCAGGTGATTACAGGGTTATAAATACAAAATCAAATAGGGGTAATGCAGGAGTAGGTTTAATAATGAATAAAAAAATAGGAGTGCGGGTTAGCTACTACAAACAGCATAGTGAACGCATTATTGTGGCCAAGATAGACACAAAGCCCATGCCTACTACAGTAGTACAAGTTTATATGCCAACTACCTCTGCAGATGATGAAGAAATAGATGAAATGTATGACGAGATAAAAGAAATTATTCAGGTAGTGAAGGGAGACGAAAATTTAATAGTCATGGGTGACTGGAATTCGTCAGTAGGAAAAGGGAGAGAAGGAAATATAGTAGACGAATATGGATTGGGGGGAAGGAATGAAAGAGGAAGCCGCCTTGTAGAATTTTGCACAGAGCATAACTTAATCATAGCCAACACTTGGTTCAAGAATCATAAAAGAAGGTTGTATACCTGGAAGAATCCTGGAGATACTAAAAGGTATCAGATAGATTATATAATGGTAAGACAGAGATTTAGGAACCAGGTTTTAAATTGTAAGACATTTCCTGGGGCAGATGTGGATTCTGACCACAATCTATTGGTTATGAACTGCAGATTGAAACTAAAGAAACTGCAAAAAGGTGGGAATTTAAGGAGATGGGACCTGGATAAACTGAAAGAAGCAGAGGTTGTAGAGTGTTTCAGGGAGAGCATAAGGGAACAATTGGCAGGAATGGGGGAAAGAAATACAGTAGAAGAAGAATGGGTAGCTCTGAGGGATGAAGTAGTGAAGGCAGCAGAGGATCAAGTAGGTAAAAAGACGAGGGCTAATAGAAATCCTTGGGTAACAGAAGAAATATTGAATTTAATTGATAAAAGGAGAAAATATAAAAATGCAGTAAATGAAGCAGGCAAAAAGGAATACAAACGTCTCAAAAATGATATCGACAGGAAGTGCAAGATGGCTAAGCAGGGATGGCTAGAGGACAAATGTAAGGATGTAGAGGCTTGTCTCACTAGGGGTAAGATAGATACTGCCTACAGGAAAATTAAAGAGACCTTTGGAGAGAAGAGAACCACTTGTATGAATATCAAGAGCTCAGATGCCCCAGTTCTAAGCAAAGAAGGGAAGGCAGAAAGGTGGAAGGAGTATATAGAGGGTTTATACAAAGGCGATGTACTTGAGGACAATATTATGGAAATGGAAGAGGATGTAGATGAAGACGAGATGGGAGATAAGATACTGCGTGAAGAGTTTGACAGAGCACTGAAAGACCTGAGTCGAAACAAGGCCCCGGGAGTAGACAACATTCCATTTGAAGTACTGATGGCCTCGGGAGAGCCAGTCATGACAAAACTCTACCATCTGGTGAGCACGATGTATGAGACAGGGGAAATACCCTCAGACTTCAAGAAGAATATAATAATTCCAATCCCAAAGAAAGCAGGTGTTGACAGATGTGAAAATTACCGAACTATCAGTTTAATAAGTCACAGCTGCAAAATACTAACGCGAATTCTTTACAGACGAATGGAAAAACTAGTAGAAGCCGACCTCGGGGAAGATCAGTTTGGATTCCGTAGAAATGTTGGAACACATGAGGCAATACTGACCTTACGACTTATCTTAGAAGAAAGATTAAGAAAAGGCAAACCTACGTTTCTAGCATTTGTAGACTTAGAGAAAGCTTTTGACAATGTTAACTGGAATACTCTCTTTCAAATTCTGAAGGTGGCAGGGGTAAAATACAGGGAGCGAAAGGCTATTTACAGTTTGTACAGAAACCAGATGGCAGTTATAAGAGTCGAGGGGCATGAAAGGGAAGCAGTGGTTGGGAAAGGAGTAAGACAGGATTGTAGCCTCTCCCCGATGTTATTCAATCTGTATATTGAGCAAGCAGTAAAGGAAACAAAAGAAAAATTCGGAGTAGGTATTAAAATTCATGGAGAAGAAGTAAAAACGTTGAGGTTCGCCGATGACATTGTAATTCTGTCAGAGACAGCAAAGGACTTGGAAGAGCAGTTGAACGGAATGGACAGTGTCTTGAATGGAGGATATAAGATGAACATCAACAAAAGCAAAACGAGGATAATGGAATGTAGTCGAATTAAGTCGGGTGATGCTGAGGGAATTAGATTAGGAAATGAGACACTTAAAGTAGTAAAGGAGTTTTGCTATTTAGGGAGTAAAATAACCGATGATGGTCGAAGTAGAGAGGATATAAAATGTAGACTGGCAATGGCAAGGAAAGCGTTTCTCAAGAAGAGGAATTTGTTAACATCGAGTATAGATTTAAGTGTCTGGAAGTCGTTTCTGAAAGTATTTGTATGGAGTGTAGCCATGTATGGAAGTGAAACATGGACGATAACTAGTTTGGACAAGAAGAGAATAGAAGCTTTCGAAATGTGGTGCTACAGAAGAATGCTGAAGATAAGGTGGGTAGATCACGTAACTAATGAGGAGGTATTGAATAGGATTGGGGAGAAGAGAAGTTTGTGGCACAACTTGACCAAAAGAAGGGATCGGTTGGTAGGACATGTTTTGAGGCATCAAGGGATCACAAATTTAGCATTGAAGGGAAGTGTGGAGGGTAAAAATCGTAGAGGGAGACCAAGAGATGAATACACTAAGCAGATTCAGAAGGATGTAGGTTGCAGTAGATACTGGGAGATGAAGAAGCTTGCACAGGATAGAGTAGCATGGAGAGCTGCATCAAACCAGTCTCAGGACTGAAGACAACAACAACAACAACAACAACACAGACGTAAGACAGATAATGGACCCTATGTGGGCCATGTTGACGTTATTACAGAAAGGATATTATTAGAATTTAAATAATCATGGGATTCTGTTTTTTGCCTTTTACTTTTTTTTTTTTACTTTTTCTTTTTTCCCCCTTTAGATCCACATCATTTTTATCATATAGATTTTGTATTGAGACACAAATCACTGGTTGTAGATGTGCACACAGTACAGCTCATAGCTTATGAGATGTATGTTATCAATCTACATACACAGTTGATAATGCGATGCCTGTGAATAACAGGTGTCTCGGTCTGTACTCTGTTGCATAGAAAAATGTGCAGCCTCTATGTAGAAAATTTGATGAATGAGTCTATTGTGAATGATTACTGAAAAATATATTTTAATGCCACATCTGAGTCACATATTGTGTAACTTGTATTCTATCTGTGCCTGTAGAAAACTTGTATCTAAAAAGCAATGTTGTTGGTATAGGAATGAAATTACAGTTTTATTAAATGTGAAAGAATGATTGTATTTTGTTTGAACTTGACCCCTCTCAAGTTGCAAATTATTAAATCCCCACAATGCACAGTATTTGTTTTAATGTTGTCTTAATTTATGCAAATATAACTCACAGCGTACTTGTTTCCATGCAGGGTTTCCCAGCTGAATTTGCCATGTACCTCAACTACTGCCGTGGACTGAGATTTGAGGAAAGCCCGGATTACATGTATCTGCGGCAACTTTTCCGTATCTTGTTTCGCACATTGAACCACCAGTATGACTACACGTTTGACTGGACAATGCTTAAGCAGAAGTCTGTACCACCATCAGGTGCCGGTCCATTGGCTGCAGGTGGAACCACAGCAGGCGTAGCCACGCCAGGTGAGAGGTCGGCCAAGGAGCGTGGTGACCGGACGTGAAGTGTGTGTCTCCCTCTGTCCTTGATGATGTTGAATCTGCGCTTGATCAACACACAGCTGTGTCCTTTGTAATATTTAGAAATGTCAAAACACTGTTTGTAATTGTTTATTAAAAATTTGAAGACGTGGGCACTTTTAAAATTTTTATTTCGGTATTTCTTCAATGATTCTACTTATCGAGAAACATGAAAGTGAATTCCTCTACTCAAAAGATAGGAAGTAAAAGACAGTGTAATTGCGGAAAACTGAAGCAATATTTCTTTTTTGCTTCAGTGTAGTTTGAGAAGCATTTTTCGTGTAAGCTACATAAAATAATCTTAGAGGCACTGTTTCCTTTTTTCTTTTTTATTCGATTCACACAGTGTGTTTGATGTTTGTGAGAGAAATAGCCTAAGTTTGTTTTAAATGCAGCAGGCAATCACTTGTTCTCAACTCTGTTTTGTATTCTGTCGTACACGTAAATAAAATTGAAGAAAGTTGTCTAGCCACATGGTTTATGGTTGAATGTAGTTTCTAATAAATTGCCTGTCTTCTGTTGACTGTTCAGTGTTTTTAATATATTATTATATGTAAATAAGTACACATACATGTTCGTGAAGATATATTTTTTCTGTTCCTGTACATAATGTTAATATTATGGTAGATACTTATGTATATTAACTTGACGCAAGCGAGAATCGTGTGGAACAAATAATTTTTCATATGTGGAAAAACACACACTCTGTGGTTTCTTTAACATTTCAAACACTTGAAAAGATAGCATTTTTGTATTTCATGATCATTAATTTGCCAAGGCTGCATTTTAATGCTGCAAATTGGAATAAAAATAAATGAAGAATATAGTGGCAAATTTTTGAAACATATGATCATTTCCTGAGTGCATCCTATCCTTTCAAGGAAACTTGTGTGGATTGACTGTCAATTTTTGGGAAAAAAAGCAGTCATGCAGATGCATAGATTTTCTGTTAAGTGAACACAGAAAATTTTATTGCATCGGCAGTGATACATATCTTTGAGAAGACAGCTACAACACATGCCAAAGCTTAGAGAATTGTCTACTGGACATTTATTGAAGTGCCTTCTCTTTGAAAAAAATTACATATTACCTACTCATCAAATCTCTTACTTTGAGATGTTCATTTCTTATTTTGAATACCAAATAACCTTTGTTTTTAACAACACAGGCAAAACTGTGTACTGAATAAATGGTACTGTTGGTTCACAAAGCATTGATCAATTTCTTCCTGATGGAAACCACAGCTGTGCTAAATCCGAAGAAAGACATCTTCCGAATAGTTGTATTTTAAAATTGTGTTTTATTAAGCACTACTAATTTAGGTGTAGCTCATTTTCAAATGCTTCAAAAACACATGTGGCTACATCGTCCTCATCAATTAAAAATTGTGCCATGTATCATTAAGTACTGTTCGGTCTTTAAGGTTCCTGATCTAAACTATATGATGGATGGAACTGAAATTGCAGCAGCTATTAATTTACAAATTACACAAAATAAGATATATGTTTCAAAGTTTTGCTGTCCTTCAGAATAGTCACCAGCATTGTGTATGACCTGTTGCAAGTGACACGGAAGTTGTAAGATACCCTTAGCAGTGAAAGTTACGATGATAGTGGTGTGATCTACTGTGTGATGAATCTTTATAACAGTTCTGAAATGAATGGCTTGAAATGTTTCCTTCAGGTTAGGTACGAAGTTTGCAGCTGAAGGGGATTGTGGTGGGCGGTACAACACTTTCCAGCACCACCAAGTGAACAAATGTCACAAATTGTGCTTATGCTCCTGAGCATTGTCTTGCAAAATGGTGAGTGGGTCCTGCAGAAAGTGACACTGCTAAATTGTTCAGCTTTTGCAACATGGCCTGTGACCAGCTGCCAAAAAGAAGTGGTGACACTTTCTGCAGGACCTGCCCATCATTTTGCAGGACAGTGCTCAGGCCCATATGGCACAAGTTGTGACTGATTCGTTCTGTCTGTAAGGCTGAAAATTGCTGTATTGCTCATCGCATTCCTCCGCATTGAAGCCCTTGTGACTTCAACTTTATTCATAACTGCAGGAAACATTTCTTGGCATTCACTTCAGAACTGTTAGATATTCGTTGGGCGGTAGTCCACTAAACTCAGTCAACACAACTGGCTCTGTTAAAGGTATCTGAAGACTTCTAAATCACTGATAATGTGTTATTCACAATGCTGGTGGTCACTTTGAAGGACAGTAAAATTTTAAATGTGAATCTATTTTGTTTATGCTGTAAATAAATAGTTGTCACTATTAAAGCTCTACCCCTCGTAAAATACGTGGAATGATAGTGGTCACAAGAACTAAAGCCTTATCGCACAATTACACCACCAGTAACACTGAGAAAACAAACCTTGGAGTTGGGGTGTGTGTGTGTGTGTGTGTGTGTGTGTGTGTGTGTGTGTGTGTGTGTGTGTGTCAATAACTACTGTCAACTACTACTACCCTATGTGTGTTATATTTTAGAACATGCATTTTGATGGCTGTGCTATGCATAATAATGCATGGTATGTGATTTTTAATTTACAGCGATGATGATGATGATGATGATAATGATGATATTTAAAAATGAGCTAAGCTCGTAAATAGTAGTGCTTAGGAAAGTGCAATTTTAAAATACAACCTGGTGCAATGATGGCTTTGTTCACGAGTGTTGGTGTTTAGTAACAGGTTATTGTTTGCATGTTAATTTAGGAAGATATAGATTATGGTAAACTGCTAAAAAAAGAAATTGATAAATGCAGTATTAAATTATTTCTTAACCTCTTAGTACAGTGGATTATGACAGTGTTACTGATGGTTCATTATTTTTTACTGGTATGAATACAGTGCACAGCAGAATATAGTGAGAATCTGTGTGTAGACCATATTAGTAACACCAAAGAAACACATGGTATGATATGTTTGAAAGAATACTAGGATGCAGTTTCTTCTATTTTAATTACTTGTGGAAATTTTGTAATTATTGGTGCAATATGGTTTGCTGTTATAGTCCCCAAATACAACTGTGATTATTTTGTTATGCTTTTGCCTTATAATTCCTTCTGAGTGATACTTATTTTCTATACCTGCGCCAGTGAAACATTACACTTGACAGCTTGCATTACGTAGTTAGGCTGGCTTTACTGCAGTGGCAATGTTGCAACAGAAGACTCTATACACGTAGCAGACAATATGTATTTCTGTTCCATCTGTAAGCTATTAAGCTGTATCAGTGTATATAAGAACCAGTTTTTGACACAATGACAGCAAATAAACAGCTACATAACAAAGCACATGCTTTTGATAGCATAGCAAAAGGAATACCTGAAAATCACTGGATGATGACCAGTATCTTGAAAGTAGTGTGGTATGTAGTGGACAAAATAATAGAGATTATAATTATATATAAGATTATAATATAGGTTTCATAATTAAAAGGATGCAATAAACAACAAATGCGTGCAGTTTTTCACTTGCCATTTTGTGGTTACAGTATCACTATTCCATACAACTCCCTATCGCCACTGTTGTTGAATCATTGCCAAAAGAGTCGCATCCTCACCAAGACAAACCATTAGCTATTCATGGTCACTGATGACACCTTTGGTTGTTTGTGCTGCTCGAATAAGTTTTTTGATGTGCCTGATCTTTTTTCTCCATGCGACTGCATTCAGTCGCAAGAGCTCCCACACAACAGCGTCTCCACCTCTGTTGTTGTAAAGGACTTGTTATTGTTCCTTGTGTATGCGATTGTGTCACTCCATACTACCTCGATGGGGTTAAAATGGGAGTGATACAGTTTCAGCCTTAATACAGTGTGTTGCTGCTTCTTGGCGATTTCGTCTACTACATATGTGGACATCATAGGCTTATTTTCTTTAAGAAGGCGGTATAACAGAAGCTCCTTTGTGTTCACATCTGCAGCAATATTTTGCACCTGCAACCACTGCACCATAACATCTTTGCGATTGTTTATGATTGGGGCTGAAAGATGGAGCACAAATCGTGGGGTCCACATCTTCATGGTAATCACCTGTCTTTTTGGACCAAAAAACTAAGTGCATCAGGAACAAAACCACTGAAAGAACCTGCATGGACCACAAATAATCTAGTTTATCTTCCCATCAGATTATGAATGCTATGGCTTGGAGTCTCATCTATTGAGCATATATATACTGACGGCTTCACCAGCATTTCTTCTAGTCATATTGTCGAATGAATGTCTTTGATCTCAATTTTGTGCAAGAATATGCGCCATATCTAAAAGGACTTCACTTCTGTCTAGTGCTTTCTAACAGAAACCCACACTTGGCAGCACAGTTTTTAGATGTTTTCCCATCCATGAAAAGTTCACTTTCTCTTAATGGTACTAGCAACTGGGCTACAGTGGGATACTCCTTCCTGCTGTAGCAAGCATAAATATGCCTGTGAATTACATCAGTCTGGAATGGATATAAATCGGTTACATGGTCAGGCTGCTTTAATTCTTTCCATGAGTAACTAAAAATAAATTATGTGATCCAGAAGTCAGAATCATTAACTCATGCATACGTTTTGCAATAACATTCACTTACTACTGTTCTTGCACTAATTCCATGAGTTTTTGGTGTGTGTTATACTACTTTATCAGTAGGAACTGATGGCTGCCCATGGATACTTACTTATTCTTTCTCTTTCTCGTAAAGCTCCAGAGAGCTTCTTAGCAACTCCTGGCTGTCTAGTGGCACATCTCAATGCAAAGGATTGTCACTAGGTGAATGAACTCTTTTTGTGTGTCATTCCATGTATCAGAATTTTATAAATCACAGTACAGCACAAGCACAGCACAGCACAGTACAGTGCAGGTACACGGTAGAAACCAGCCATAAAGCATGTTATGTTCACACAAAACCAAACCAGGAATGTGGGAGCTGCCATGTCACCACTGAAAGTGATTACTGCACTGGGATTGGTTCATGCCACATGCCTAACGTCTCATTCTTTTCATTCTTCACTTGTTAAACTGTTGCACAGCCAACTTGAAAAGCGGACGTCATGTGCAAAGTTTCAGAGGCCTGGATATATTGAAAAATTGAAGGAAAAATGAAATAAGGTACTTCTTATAGTGAGAATTCCCTCATTGTAACCATGGCAAATTATATAAAACTAAAACGTAGTGATGAAGTAACCAGAAAGTCTCTCTCTCTCTCTCTCTCTCTCTCTCTCTCTCTCTCTCTCTCTCTCTCTGCTTGTACTTTAGAATGGGTTAATACAAAGATCTTTTTGTGTTTTCTTTGACATTGTACATTTATGGAATAATACGTACAATAAGGAAAGCAACCACTCATATAGTTGACTGATGTGTGGCACATAGAAGCACATAATAGGAAATAATATTTATACTAGCATTTGAGCTCTTTCTCTAGCGAAACTACATACATTTCCCACAAATGAAACGACGACAAAGACACCCAAAGACACGTTGGCTGGACGAGTTGAAAACTGACATTGCATGGGGGATTTGGGGGAAGAGGGGGATGTTAAATTAGGCTGCTGTTAACAGATATAGGAGCATTTATTGTAGTTCAGTTCTTATTTTAAGGACATAGTTGAGGCTGTTTTTGGGAAATGAAATAAAGGTTTTGGTTGCTATCTGGGCCTCCATTTAAATGTCAGTGTTATGTACTGTGAAATGATTTGAACCTGGGCATGCAGGGGCAAGGAACAGAGCCATAACAAATGAGCTAATAAGTTAGTCCTTCTTTCTGTAAAAGTGCAATTTGCATCTACTTATTTTCAGTCTAGTTGGCTGTACTGCAGTCTAATGCACTACTGTGTGCTTAGTGTAATTAAAAAATAAGCAGCTTATAGAATTTATTATAACTCTATACTTGGAATAAATGTGCTGCTGTGGATGGAAAACGATTAAGAAACCAGCCTCAGTCAACATAACACTGCTGTCTGCTTGGCGAGAAAAGTTATTTGTTAAAATGAGAAATTCATATCCTGTATTCATATTCCTCGTGATAGTTCTTCCTGATCAGCAAAATTTCTTGTGCGTTTTTTAAAATGCATGTTGTTTCATATTTTGGGCTGTGGTGGTTTTTCTCATTGACTTCATTGTTTCATTTATTACATTTCTAAGAAGTGTAACGACAAAACAAGAGAAACTGTGTAAATTCTGCTATACCAATTAAAATGCTGTAATTTTACTAGACTCACTGTTTTAACACCTCAGTTTTTGTATGCATTGGTTTTTACAGAGCAAAATATGATGGTAACAGTAAGAAGTTATGGTCCATCTTTACCATTAGCAATGAACTTCATCTGCTGTTACTATGTTATCAAACAGGTGAAATGAATCGATGAATGAAAAACAATAATACATTTCTGTTGTGCTTTTCCTAGGATCACGTAAAATGAAACTTGGTGCCTCAGAATTTCGAAATCAAAGACTACATGGTGCATAATTAGGGACAAGATGTGCATCTTTATGCATAACAAACTCTCCTTTTTAATTATTTCCTGCAGTGAGTTTTCTTCCTCAACAAATGGTCGTAGGTAAAATACTTAGATAAGTTACTTACAGCACTCTGATTATCTAGTACGTCAGGAAAGGCCCTGCCACCAGATGTTCTGGCACGAGAAGCACTGAACACAAATTTGATTATAGATCATTTGAGGCTCAATCTCCACACTGTAGTTCGTATATTCCACCAGTTTCTGACATAAGAGAAAACTGTACATCTATTATGAAGCTGAATGTCCTGAAGCATTCACACACTAGCACGTCCTTATATTTTATTTTTGTTGTGTAAAGAAAGTGATGTATTGGGCAAATTTTTCGATAGAAAAATGGGAAATCGAATTGTATGTAGCCTAGAGGAATGCCAGAAAATATTTCATCAAAATTGTAAGATGGTTGGTCACTGGTTATTACATGTGTTGAGGAATGTCTTGTAACAGAGAATGTCATCGGTACTTTTTTATAAAATAACTTTCAGTGTCATGAATGATTGAACACTACACTACTGAAGATACACTACCATACAGTCGTACTTCAAAAATGATTTGTTCAACATATTTATATTGTTAAAATGTTGTTAGGCCTCATGAGTATCCCCCCCCCCCTCCACCTTCCCCCATTTTTCCCTAAAAAGGTTTTGAAGGCAACTTTTTGCTGCGGCATTTCATCAGTAATTTTTAGTAACATTGACCAGTATTAGAAAATATATCCGCAAGTGTATTTGCATTAAGTACTGAAGGATCTAAAATAAAACAGCAGTAGAACAAACTTACAGCTTTTATCTTAAATGATAAGTTACTTTCTTTTTTCTGCCTGCTATTTTAGTTAGGCTCAAACTATATTCTATTGTTCTTTCAAGTCTAGACTCTTCAGTACTTTATTTACACTAAAAATAATGAGAGAGGCTTACAGAAATGGGCAGGTATTTATTCTTTGTGAATAAATGTCTGTCAGAATCATTGTAACTATTTGATGTATCAGTTACAAATAATGTGGCTTCAGTGAAATTATTGTAGATGACTAAGCATCAAAGCACTGAATGATCCAGTTTTATAAATATATAACTGCTTTTGAGTTACACCAATTTTATCTAGTTCCCTGCTTTACTATCTTCACGCACTGAAAAGCACAACACGTCGTGGCAGCAATACTTCGCTGAGGAGAAAATGAAGAAATAGTTTCTGCAGCAACTTAGGTTGAAGAATTAGTAAGGAGCATATCATCAGAAGAGAATCATTATAGCATTAATTCTCATTTGAGTTTTTAAAAATAATGTTCAGTATAAAGTAACTTCCTTTCAACTCAAGTTGATGGCATGGAGCAATAAAGCAGTTACACAAGGAAAAGGAAAGGAATTGACCATGGCTTACCTCTTACAATCGTCGCAACAGCTGCCTTAAAGTGATTTGAAAAAATTAATTGGAATAATCAGATAAGAATATGAAGTGTGCTGCTCCCAAATGTCTAATATCTTGACTGACATCACCTCACTTAGCTTCAGGGACTGAAAGACAGGTACTTGAATAATTTTTCCCAGGGGTACTCAAAGTTATTATTTTAACTATGTACTTTGCCTCAGTGTCAGTATTAGAAGTAGATGCAAGAAAGGTACAAACTATTGTGCTGGTACTCATATAACACTCACAAATGGCCTTTTAAAACAAGTAGTTAAAATGTTTTACAGAAGGTAAATATGATTTGGCTGAATGCACCTAAAGTCTGTTCTGCTTATCACTTGTTAAAAATACATTATGCATGAGTCACATACTTTACACTTGAATGATGATTACAAATTTGTCCACTCTTGAATATAGCAGTGTACACCATTAACAGTCTAAATAACAGGAAATGAGTATGAGCTATTAGTGAAGAATAAATTATTTCTTTAGATTAGGCACAGTTGGGGTGTAACTATGCTTTCTTGTGGTGTGTCTGAGTCATTTAACTCTTCTCCATTACTCAGTTTTGTTGTGGGAGACACTTTGTAATACTGAATAGTGTGTGCTGTGGAGGTATCTTACCTATGTGCCCAGTAGTAGTCAAAAGTTACAATTTTTCACATTGCATTATAGGGAATGACTTAATCCTCCATATTTGATTCTCTAATGAAATATGAGACTCTGTGCTCACATACACCGAAAGAAGAGTAACAGAAACTAGCAGTGAACAATACTCAAGTTACATTTGGTGATCGGAACCTTTGATGGTTTAGCAAATTTGGTGTATAATTTCAGTTAATTTTTGGGACATTATCTGTGAGTATTAAGTTGTACCCATTGCCTCTGTGCAGTTGTCTTTTTGGAGAGCAAATTGTGTAAAGCTCAATAAAGAGCAGCTCTGTTGTTATGTTGGACTACAAAACAGCAGAAAGTTTGTCATATTGAAGTTGCAGAACTTTTCAAACACAGAGATGTTTTTAATTTGAGATTGAGTGACCATTTATTTAACAATTTCAGAAGTGTATTGCCACAGTTGTGCCTTTGCCACCTTTCAGTTCATTTGTGAAATACTTTGCACCTCTATTATTAAGTTGTGAAGCATGATAATATTTGCATTTTTTGCTAGACAATTAAGCTTTTAGCTGAAATTTTGTTAAATTTTCCAGGTGGTCGCTAACAACAACAAAAGGTATTGGCAGAGGAATGATTTTTCAAGAAGCAGGCTTCAAGCTAGTGCCACCTAAATGCATCATTCTTGGTCCATATTGTTGGATGAGGGCATTTGTTTGTGTCACAGAGAAAGTCCTGAGAAGTGATTTTGGAACAGAAGTAAAAGCTTACAGGGAAAAGAAGTAGACAGATGTGAAGTTGACTGGTAGATGTGTGAATGTGTGTACAGTTTCTTTCTGTCCTGGGCCGTTTTTAAAAGTGTATGGAAAGGGAACGGTACGGAGATATATGATAATCGCTAAAGCTTATGTGTAAATTTTAGTTAGGTAGGTCAGAAAATTGAAAGGATTTTACACGATGCTGAATACATCAGTTCCTCATCAAACAGAAAACAAAGAAACAAAAAAAAAAATATACAAGCAGTGAATATGAAACAAAAAGAACACACTTATCTGTGTTAGTTGTGATAACTTCCACTGCCTTATGGCATTAGGGATCAAATTTTATCTGAATGCAAGTATTGAAATGGCTGCTGTGTGATTGTTGCAGTAGTCAGTAGATTAGTATTTATATGTGCTTTATATGTATGGCAATATCTTTTTTTATACCAGAGATTTTTGTTCATCATGTTGTAATTCCACTATTCAACTGACAAAAACTTTCATATTGAAAAAATATCAGAATTGCGTTGGATTGACAGGCTTCTTAAGATTTTGTTCATAGTTAATTTTCCTAAGAAATGCATATTTCCATCTAACAAACTTTTTGAGGGCAAACTGCTCAGAATAGTTTATGCATTCAGTGCATAATATTTGTTATTAACTTTTTCTGAAGTCAATTGAGATAGTATGTTTTCATAGAAATGGATGTCAACCATTCGTCTCCTTGGAGAGAAATATTTGTCAGATCCACACCGAGGAACCAATATCGAAATCTAATATGGTATAAAATACTTAAAAATAGCTTATGTGAAGTATGTTAGTACTATAGCAAGTTGTCAATGTGTAAGACTTTTAGTAGAATGTTTTTTAACACTGGAACATAATTTTTTACTTGTTTTGTCAGTTTTGTACTGATAATTTCCTTATTGGTTCAATCTGTTCTGCTTTGCATAAACTTACATTTACTTAGTAAGAAGTGGCAATTACATTAATAGTTTGTAGTTGTATGTCATATTTTAAATTCTGTTAAGGCTCAGTAATATGATTTTGTTTATATTTCGTAGCGTTTTACATCATCGAACGTTATTCATTCGAAAGTAGTCCTTAAGTGTAGAACTGGATAACAGGAGTTCTGGTTGTGCACACTGTGTGTGTGTGTGTGTGTGTGTGTGTGTGTGTGTGTGTGTGTTTTATAGAGAGAGAGAGAGAAAGAGAGAGAGAGAGAGAGAGAGAGAGAGAGAGAGAGAGGAGGGAAGGGAAGGATAGGAGGGGGGCCAGGGATGGAGGTGTAATGGTACATGTATGTGCCATTGTGTCAGTTGTGCAGGTAAAAAAAAAAAAAGATTGTGACACGACTTGAATTATCCTCTAGGAAAAGACAGATCCAAGGCCACTTATCAATAGATGAAGCTGTGAGGTGATTAATGAACATGGAAAAAGGATTACATTTTTGGAAGAAAGAATTGTCATTTCGAAGTTCCCGTAACTAACACATCTAAACGTGGCAGCGTGTTCAAAGGAATGGTAGGTACAGAGAAACATGTAGGCAGGTAACAAATGTTTGTGGTCAAAAGAACTGACTTACTAGAAACCACACACATAGTATATCTGTTCTGTTATCACTATTTTGTGCTAACTGTGCAAATGGATGTATCACATAGTTAGCATTAAGCTGTGATAAAAATTGATATAATTTACGTATATCAATTTAAATATCCTTCATTTGTTCCCATGTTGAAAGTGAGTATCCCATGGAGGCAAGTCCTTTTCACCCACCCTGCCAAAAATGTATGCAGAATGCCTATAACTACTAAATGCTTTAACTATTGCTGTTCTACATGTTTCAAGGGCATGCTAATTGAGTATGGTAGTTCACTTCATGTTCCCCTTGATCAACTTCTGTTCCTTGTATTCTTCCTATCAGAGATTAAAAACACACATATGCAGAAGCAATGTTTCCATGATCTCCCTGTGCAGTGTGTTTAAATGTATGGTCTATCTACATGACAATGTTTATTAAAATAAGCTGTCGTCTGTTCTTTTATACTGGTATGCTAATTCTGTCACAGCATCATCTGTTAGATGAGACAAGGTCCACTTAATTTTCCTGTAATTTTATTTTTAGCTAGCAATTTTAATTAAGATCACTGTATTTTATGGCATATTTTGAAACTGATAGTGGCTGTTGTAGTGCATTTGTAAAATGACACTTATGTGCCTGCAGTGTAAGTATAATGCAGGGCTCTACTGAGTTAATGTTTATGCCTTTCATGTACTGACATGTGTAGTTTATTTTTCGCTGGTATTACCAAATCTCATTTTACATACTGTTACTAATGTGATGTTTAACATCAGTCTTTATTTACAATTTGGTAATTGTAAAGTGATACTGCTGTCAGTCTCGTGGGACGTTAACTTTCATAGTGCTTCGCATAAATAACTTACCAATATTGCTGTTGTTGGTTTTTTTTTTTTTTTTTAATATTATACAAGCTGGTTACATTTGGTGATCGGTGTATGACATCTCCACAGTGTACACTTTGTAAAAATTGTATGTTCTAAAATTATTTATTATTACACCTATGTCTTCTCATACTTCCCTTTTTGTTTAGTTTATGTTCTTTGCCGTAAACAGCGAGAAGACTTTAATTTCAGTATAATTCTTCATGTGATACTTACCTGAATGTTGACAAGTGATTTTTCTGTTGATAAAAGCACACAGGTTGCCAGTAAACATAATTAAGTTCTATTCATCTCTCATATGTTTGTGTAATGCAATCATTGTGTATGTGGAACATGTTAACGACAAAGACAATGTTTGTCAGCTGTTTCAGTTAAATTGCTTTTGGAACTTAGCTGCAGGTTACGATTTTTGTTTTGAATGTGGCAAAAGTCTCAATAAAATGTTTGTCGTAATCTGGAGATTTAGTTGTCATACTTCCAGAAAATTTAACTGTATTCATATCCTTAGAAAAATAATGTCTTTCATTTATTTTTCAATACCAATAAAATGATGGTAGCAAAATGAAACTAGTCCGTATCTGTTGCTACTCTTTTTCATTTCTTCATTTGTTAAATTTAAAAATCTGTGCAGTGTGTTTAATTTACAAGGGGCGCAGTAATTAAATGGCCTCACATTTTGGAGGAATGGGCTTCAAGTTCATGTTCACCCATCCGGATTTAGATTTTCCATCTTTTTTTCTAAATTAATTCAGACAGATGTCAGGATGGTTCTTCTGACAAAGGACATGAATGATATCCTTCCCCATACTTACCATTCCCGAGCCTCTACTCCATCTCTGATGGATTTTGTCATTAACGGGATGGAAAACCGCTATCTTCCTTTATTTTTGTTCGATGTTTCTAAAGGATGACCAGTCCTTCATATCTGCCAGATGGTACGCAACTCAATTATCTTTGTTGTAGACTGCACTTTCCCTAAATTATACAGGATTTAGATGCACAAAATTGAGTTAATTACAGCCAGTCTGCAATCATATCCTTTCATTCTTTTAGTGTTGTACAATTATTTTGTCAGACCAGCATTATTTTAATGGTAGTGGATCATAGAACGTGTGACACTATTAATATTTAGATGGTGTATATATCCTGCAGTTTCATAGAATTAGTACTGTCTGTTAATCTACTTATATCATCTGTCACATTTTAAGCTAGAAGTTTTGTTACCAGGCAGTGGCTGCAAATACATATATGTTTTAAACTTTAATTTATATTAGTACTTAGAAATCACAGATTTAACTGACTGATAATGAGAAAACTTATCCAGAGAAAAAAATTAACTTCTACTTCCTCTAGCCTTTAATGAGTGATACACACAGTGGATTGGTAGTCACTGATGTGTCCAACTTTTCTGTGCTCATAAAATTGCATTAGCTTTTTTGAGTGTACCATCACTCCTTTCATTTAACTTCTTGTTGTTGTCATTGTTGTATGTGGTAGTGGTGTTTTTTGCATGTGTTTTCCTAGTCATTGGGTATCTGGTCGAAAATCTCTCTACAGCCATGCGTGAATGACCTTCCATTAGATTAGTCAGTAAATATGTAGGGCCAGGGGATATGATAGTGTACACATGAAGAATAGTACTTTGATAATTTATGAAGGCCTGTTTTCAGAATAGAAGGAATTTGCATTATCATCCCTCACGTTTTAGAGCCCCTGATAATTTCCTAAAGCTATTTAAGTTTGTACCTATGTTTGCTGTGGTGTATGGGAAGGCGCTGAAGTTGAGTGATTGTAGGATATAAGATGACATAGACAAATTATATAGTTGATGTGATGAAAGGCGGCTAGCTCTAAGTGTTGAAAAATGAAGTTAATTTGAATGAGTAGGAAAAACAAAATTTTAATGTTCAAATACAGCATTAGTAGTGTCTTGCTTGACAGTTGTGTCATTTGCGTAACATTGTGATGCAATATAAAATGGAATGAGCATGTGAGGATTGTGGTAGGGGAGGTGAATAGTGTACCCTGGTTTATTGGGAGAATTTTACGAAAGTGCGGTTCATTTGTGAAGCGACTGTACATAGGACGAGGTCGGATTAAAGGAAGACATTGAGGCAATCCAGAGGTGGGCTGCTAGATTTGTTATCATTAGGTTTGAACAACATGCAAGTGTTATGGAGATGGTTAGAGAACTTAAATGGGATTCCTTGGAGGGAAGACGACGTTCTTTTTGAGGAACACTATTGAGAAAATTTACAGAACCTGCGTTTGAAGCTGACTGCAGGATGATTCTACGCCCACCAATATACATTTCACATTAGGACCATGAAGATAAGATATGTGAAATTAGGGCTCGTATGGAGATATACAGTCAGTCAGTTTTCCCTCACTTTATATGCATGCGGAACGGGAAAGGAAATGCACTGTCCATATGATGGCTTGAAGTGTGTGTATGTGGATGTAGATGTAATGTAGATTTAGATGGCTGGGGCGTACATTGAGAAAGCCAGACAGAGCAGTCTAGAAGAAGGCATTGGAGTGGAATCTCATATGAATGAGGAAGAAATGGATGCATTGAGTTACAAGGAAGGGGAAGCGAGGCGAGTTGGCTTGTTCTCGTGGAGACTCATAGTCCACATAGGGGCCAGAAGAATTGAGTCAGTAAGTCAGTCTGTTGTCATATCCAGTTGCTCCCCGCAACATGTTTCCAGGAGCCGTAGAGGTACAGATCTCGAGAATCACTGCTTCACGTGACAACCTTTCGCAAGATGTTAATCTGATGACCACAAGCAAAAGTGAGACTCATGGCTGAATACCACAGAATGCCACTGACTGCTCCAGCTGATTCTGGCTCTATGCCACACAGGTGTTGTGGCAATGGCAAACAAAGCACAGTAACTTGAGATCTCAATTGTAGTTCCAATAATCTGTCATCAACAGTTGGTGCTGATTCTCTGCTTGTAACATATGCCCTGATTTCAGCTGTTGTCATCCATCTAGTCATCAGAGCTAGTTGAACTATGCTGTGATTATCTCCTGTAGTTCTGGAGGGACCTGTGGCCACTCTTCTTGCTACACTGTGTCCGAAGTCCATCTCGTCACCACTCAGTTTGCACTCGTTACACTACCGCCAACCAAGTGTGCGATTTGTTGGCATATTGCTTCCATGCCCCTCCCGCCTCTGATTTGATCTTTCCCAAAATTGGAAAAGATGGCAATAATCTGCACATGCACGTCCTCCTGGTATGCTGTGTAATAATATCCATATAAAAAGTTCCACTAACATTAGACACCTAATAGCCACCATATGATCACACAATTCTTCATATACAGGAAGAGTTGCTTCCTGTAATGAACATAAGGTTGCATTAGGATGAAATTTTAGTCAACATACTGCACAGGCCTGGAAATACTGGTGCTTCAGTCTGGTAGCATATAGTGAGGGCATCCGTGGTGCAACACGGGCAGACCATTCGCCGGGTGCCGGTCTTTCAATTAGATGCCACTTCGGCGACCTGCAGTTAATGAGGATGATGGTGAAAATTCCCCAACCCAGCCGGGAATCGAACCTGGGCCCAGAGGATTGACAACCCGTCACGCTGACCATTCAGCTAGTGGGGGCGGACATAGTCATGTGGTCATTCCATGTAACATTGTACCCCTGTTGTTGTTGGGACAGGAACGGTTTATCTTCCATTTAGACTTAATATGTTAAATTTGTTTAATTTGAGGGTAAACCTAAAATTACTGTTTTCAGAATGCTGGAGCCACAAGGAAATTGTTTGTATGGCTGTTGATCACATTGGCATAGTTCTTGCTCACTCCAAAACAAGCTGTTGGTCAGCCTGCCAGGTTGGTAAGACTTGGTTAAGAGTGATTTGTAATGGAGTTCTCATGTGCCACCACTGCTAGGTTCTAAAGTCTCCCATATATTTAGTTTTTAAGCAAAAAATGTTAAATCTTACCTAAGTTCATCACTGGTTGGTACCAGTGCATAGAGAATTTTACATGGGTGTTGAAAACATCTCGCAAGTGGTGCAGGTAGTTCACATCTGATTGCACAGGCTCACTATTTGAGAGAAACTGGAGATCATCCTTTTCCAACAAGATAGTTGTGAAAGATTACATTATTCTCCTTGAAGATCATTGACTCATTGTATTATGGCTACCAAGATCGCAGTTTATGTTGTAGGTATTAAAGAACTCAGATGGCTGACTCAGATCCAGAGAAGTGGAAAGCTGAAATGCCTTTTTGCATAATTTTGACCTTTATTTGCCATTTATAGCCCTACTGTTTTCTTTTTCTTCTTTTTTCTTGATATTGTAAATTTCTTTTAGAACATTCATAGTGCCCTCAAGATAGCAAACATGTTCTTGAAATTGAAACTACAAGTGCCATCTGTGTATCTTTCTTATTGTTAATTCTTCACTCTGTTCTATAGTTAAGTGTAAACACAAAGTTGTTCCCTGAAAGTATGAAGAAAATTGTTCGTGGAAAGTTGGTTGTTTCCCTTATCGTGTGTATAATATACTAGACTGAGTGCACTGCTATTTCTGCTATGATGAAACTTAAGAAAAGGGGTATGGGGAAATACCTAAATTTGAATATAAGAGGTAAGATCAAAAAGTAAAGTGAATTTTTGTTTTTCCTAAAGAATCTTTATATGTTCATCAACATCAACTTCTTCCCCTTCGAAGTAACCCTCTTTAGATATAATACACTTGTGCCAGTGGTTTTTCAATCTTGGAAGGACTTGTGGAACTCACATGTTTGACTTCCATATGAACCATAATCTTCCATACCATATTGCCATCACCCCTACCTTATACACATGACGGATGCTGTAGAATTGTGCCACAGCCTACCTCCAGCAGTGGTTCTCTAAATTTTCTCAAGAACAATGTTTCCATGTATTTGATTCCCATTAAGCTTGCTCAGAATATTTTTTTCCCTTTCACTTGGACGTAATAAACTGTTCATCCATGAAAACTGAGGCTTACAAAATACTTTGACAGGCTTCTGAATATTGCTCATCAGTCTATGGCCCAAACCAGGTTGAATTGAAAGAAGAGGTAGACAAGATCGAATGAAAAATAGACTGTTTTGTCATTTGACTATTCAACACAAGAGCATTACAGAGCTGCTAAACAAACTCAAGTGGGAGAAACTACATGTTGGGAACTGAGCATCACAGAGAGGTTTACTATTGAAATTCCTACAGTGTGTGTTCTTGGGAGAGTTAGACAACATATTACTTCCTCAGATTTTACCTGGAACTGATGTGGCAGGAAATCCAAGAATGTTTGGTACATATTACTTCTCCCCTGCAACTCTTGTGAAATGACTAAAATGAGGGATTCCTAGAAATTAGAGCGAATATGAATGTTAACTGACAATCATGCTTTCAACGTGCCATTCACAGATGGAATAGGGAAAGGGGAAGGGGGGGGGGGTCGGAAACAAGACGCCAGAGTATCATATCATGCACCACATACTGCAAGATAGCTTCTGTAGTGTATATGTAGACAGAATGATTTTTGTAGGTGCAAATATTGTGACATTAGCAGCACATGACTGAATTCTTTTGGCATCTGTTGTCTTACCTACCTCATAAGATCCCAAATGCTAGAGCTGACTGCTGTAATTCCGTAGATGGAGTATTCTTAACAGGGACACTGTACACAGCACTTTTCCAAAATATTTGTAACAAATCTTAGGTCTTTTATTTACTTTGCCTTTACAAATGTCTGCTTGTGTCTGTGTATGTGCGGATGGATGTGTGTGTGTGTGTGTGTGTGTGTGTGTGTGTGTGTGTGTGTGTGTGTGTGTGCGCAAGTGTATACCTGTCCTTTTTTCCCCCTAAGGTAAGTCTTTCCGCTCCCGGGATTGGAATGACTCCTTACCCTCTCCCTTAAAACCCACATCCTTTCGTCTTTTCCTCTCCTTCCCTCTTTCCTGATGAAGCAACTGTTTGTTGCGAAAGCTTGAGTTTTGTGTGTATGTTTGTGTTTGTTTGTGTGTCTATCGACCTGCCAGGGCTTTTGTTTGGTAAGTCTCATCATCTTTGTTTTTAGATATATTTTTCCCACGTGGAATGTTTCCCTCTATTATATTCAAAGTATGTAATATGTATTATTTGTGCTGTGAAGTTAAGAACCTCCAGCAGAGACCTGTTTAATGAACTGAGGACACTGTTTACTGCCTACCAATATGTTTTTTCCTTAATGAAAATTGACATAAGTAATACATCTCTTTTTCAAAGCAACAGTTAAGTTCATGGAATTTAAATTCACGTGATCCAGAAAAGTGTCTAGTAATCAGAAACACACACTTTCAGTAAAATGCAGCCGTAAAAAGGTTAGCTTTTAATAAAGCTCAACTTAAGAGGAGTGTGAAGGATTCCTCAATATGAATCTATGGAACAAAAGTGTGTAAAATATAATCTAAACAAGAAACAGATATATTCATTGTATATTTTATTGATTTATGTTACAGAATGTGATGCAATCATGCAGCTTTCTCAATATAGTTTTATTATGTTGGAACAAATAATGTGACTAGTATGTCAAAATAAGACTGAGGCAATGGCATAAGTGATGAATCACACTCAAAATGTTGATTATATGTTAAGCTAGATCTGAAAGACTAAACAGGTACTTGTAGAGTATACATCACACATACCTTTCAAAGTTTCGTACAAAGGCAAATATCAGTTGAATAGTTGATAAGTTACCTACTATTTAGAATACTTTTTTCCAAGCAATGTTCGCTGTATGATCATCAGCAACAATTTTGTTTTCACAGTGATTACCATATTACATAACTATTTAAATCATAGTTGTAGCTGTTACTCTAACATATTTTCTAAGAAAAATATTGAGAAAGTTGATCATTTTTCTCACAGAACTCACTGCCACATACAGTTTGTGTCAGAACCTCTCACACAATAAGCCTGTTAAATTAAATGCTTTAGTTGTAGCTGTAGCTTCGCAACACTTGAATTCAAAATTGTACCAATTTAAACATGTTCGTATTCAATTTCCCATAGGTATTTTTAGCAAAAGTTATTGAAGAATTCAAATGAATGCGTATTTTATGACGATGTTGATTACAAAATTCCCTTAAATTTCTAATGCTAGTGAGTTATATTTAATAACCCCTCTTATACTAACATTGTATTTTTTTTATGGAGGCTATGTGGGAAGTCAATTAGTAACCAGTGATAATTCCAGGAATCCTAAGGTTTTTGTAGACACACTTTGATTGTTAATATCTTCAGAACAAAATGAAATATTGTTGCAATTTCATGTGGTAGCATAGTCCATCGTTTTTCGGCAGCTCTTAGTGTGTATTTTCTAGCAGATGACTGTGCAGCAATCAATGAAGTAAAATTGTCATTAGGGCAATACCAGACCATATTGAAGTGGTACTGGAAGTATGAAAACATGATGGAAGTATAACAGCAATGGCATAATGTGTATGGAACTCAGCCACCAATATGTACAATAATTCATCATATTTAGGGTAAATTTGAAGCTGACGGTACTGTTCAGGATGTGCATAAAGAAAGGTTTGGCCAACAAAAAACATCAACAAGCCCAGCTTCTAGCACTGGTGTGTTGCAACATTTTACTAGGTTGCCTCAAAAATCTGTGAAGAAGCAGGGTGCGAGTGAAAGCAGGTTTAGCTGATCAAGCGTACGGCGAATTCTGAAGAGTGCAAAGTGGAAAGTGTACTTTTGAAGATCTCTCCACACTACGAATGAGGATAATCTAGATCGAAGGATGGAATACTGCAAATGATTTGAAGTGTTGCTTCGTGAGGATGAAGGGTTTGTGGCTATCACACCAGCAACACTGACAGTCATAGTTTGGTAAGCAGTTCAGTGGCATTGATGTTTGGTTACTAATGGGGGTCACTTTGAAGATGTAAAATAACCTTCCCCCATGCAATAACTATATTGGTTTGCCATTTTGATTCATTAGTATTGACTATCTAAGAGTGTCTACATTTTTCTGGACCCCTCTGTATTTTACTCGGAAGGTGAAACCTGTGTACCACTTATCAAAACTGGAGCAAGTAGAAAAGAAGAGATACAAACTGATTAAAAAGAAGTGTGGACTCTGTAGCTTTCTCATAGAAACATAGAAAAGCAACAGCCCTTTTATTGGTGAGGGGGGGAGGGGGGGGGGGGGAGAAAAACAGGTAAAGGAGAACTAGTTCACACTTCTGGAAAGACACTGGGACATAGATAAAAGGATTAGTAACAGTGGATTAACAACTAAGGTTCAAAATACGGAACACCAGTAGCGCATTATACATAACTGATAAGTGGAAGATAAGGTGTAAACTCAAAATAAATAAAAAATTGCACCCAGAAAAGAATAATATGTAAAAGCAGTAATAACTGGGTGAGTGAACACACAACAATAAAAAGAAATTATGTTTTAGGAGGGTGGGTGGGCTATCAAGCCGAACGGAAGAAGAAAAGGAGAGGTACAGATGCTGGAAGGATATGGAGATGTCGAGGGCAAGAAACTAAACATTAAGTTTGTATGGGTCATGAACACATTTTGTGTCTTGAGGAGACACTCCCCTCTAATCTTACCAGCTGAAATGGCATAGTTGTAAGGCCCTGAAATTACGTTTAGGGCAAGTGATGTTAAAAATCTGCTACTCAGCCATTCAGATATACTTTCTATATGGTTTCCTCCAATCAGTTAAGATATGTGCCTCGATGCTTCCTAGCCTTATCTGAGATTCTGCTCTGTCTTTAGTAACATGTTGTGTACAGAACATTAAACCCTAAGTTTCCGTTTTTGTCTTTACAGTTTGCCTATAAAAATGTTTAAATTAGACATTTGATGGTAGAAGATAGGTGATTGTCAGTTATTACTTTCTGGTTCATTAAATATTGTAAAAGTAATATTTCTAAAATAATCTAACCAACAGCCAAATTTTCTGCTGAGAACAACTGCTGGTACTGAAGACATCCCTGAATGGATGGAGACACACAATAGGGCTTGCTTTCTCATAACAACATAAAAACTGAAGCCAGTAATAGCCACAGAAATTGGTTGCTATTGTGACTGCAAAGAAATTATTCTTGTGAAAACCTTTCTGTGGAAGCTAAAAAAAGAAATTGAAGTAAACATAAAAAAATGACTCTTTGAATATCTCAAGAAATTGTTTAGAGATAATTTTTAAGGAGGATAACAAATATAGGATTGTTCATATTATCTTAGAGTATAGAGGTTACAATTTTAAAAGCAATTACAATTCGTTGCTGAACATTGCTCTTGCACTGCTTGCTCCAATGAGAAGTTTCTCCTAATTGGATCCTGAAGGACAAGCAGATTTCTAACAGTGATATTTGAAGTAACTGATAATTTCAAATGAAGCATTTATGAAGTAGTTTCCAACCATTACCTTGTAGTATTAAGATACATGAATGCTAAATGGAGAAAGATGAAACTTAACAGAGGAACAGATCACTGAAACAGATGTTTATAATGTTTATTTACTAGAAGAAGAAAGTATTAAGGTCCTACATCAAACCTGATTTACAAAAGAATTGGAACATTTTGCTTCCCAAGGACGGCATTATGAGACAGCAGTGAAAAAAGGCAGCATATGAATCAGTATGAAAGAAAACTAATTAGCAGAAAAGAGAGGGTTAAAGTTTTGGACACCAGAAAACAAAATAGCAATTTCAATACAAACAGAACCTCTCAGATTGCACAGATTATATTATAGATGTATATAAAGAAATCAGGAAATCTTGCTGAAAGATCAGCTATGAGGCCTCCAAGAGTCTGATCATTACAGTAGTAACCTATAAAATGAGATTCACCTTCAAAAGAATGGTCAGGTAGAGGAACACTTCCATTAAACAATATTGCAAAGCAAGATTACATAAAACTTTATAGTATGACAAAAGTATAAAAGAACTTTCTATTAAGTTGTGCTCGGAAGAGAGAGCAAAAGGACTGGATGACATTAACATGTTGACTACCATGACGCTGCCGGTGGACCCAATGGACGTTCACACCTGATGCTGGATGCCCTCCCAGTGGCCACACACTTGAGTACAGTATAGTCTTCTATGGTCAAAAACATTGAACAAGGTATTGTACCTGATTTATAGTACACTGTACTAATCAGTGTTTAACATGTGACTGCCAGCAGGAACACAGCATCAGGCATGAACCTTTGCTGTGTTGGGCAGTGGTCTCACAGCAGTGATTGTGATAATACAGAACATTTCAAAGACTGTTATAAAGGTCACAAAAATGGGAAAGCAACCAGTATGGATTAAATTAAGGCAGAGTTAACTAAGCACATGGGAATTTTGCATAATTTTAGACTGCAACATCATTTTAATGTGTGGTGTTAACAAAGGAAAAGCCTTCAAAACTGAAGGAATGTAAAAGTAAAATCACTATACATGAAAGGCAACATTTGTAATAACTACAGAATAATAAACGTATGTGAAATATCTTTCAAATTGTACACCAGAACTGTAAACAGCAGCTGAATATTTATTGATGAACAAACAGGCTTTAGGTTGGTTGGTTGGTTGTTTGAGGAAGGAGACCAGACAGCGTGGTCATCGGTGTCATCGGATTAGGGAAGGATGGGGGAGGAAGTCGGCCGTGCCCTTTCAGAGGAACCATCCCGGCATTTGCCTGGAATGATTTAGGGAAATCACGCAAAACCTAAATCAGAATGGCCGGACGTGGGACGGGCTTTAGGAAAAAACATTCAAGCACGGATGCTATTTGTAAATTTCAGCTTACTGAAAAACAATGACAGTTTAATTAGGAAACGTGCGTAATATTTGTAGATTCTAAGGAAGCCTTCAGTGATGTTGTAAGGGGCAAACTGTGGAATATAATGATTGGGCCTTTAGTGGATCTGACTTACATATCTGATATCAGTAATTTAGACCAGGTACTGAAAAACATAGTGTGGAATGTAGGTAGGCAACTGACGGACCCAGTCCTAACAAACAAAGGAATGGGAACAGAATGTATTAACATATCTACATCGGTGATTCTATTTGTGTATGGATTTTTTAAGTAAACACTCAGATAGTGCTGAATCATCTTTCAGTACTGAAAGCAATTCTTTATGCTGACAGATTTATAATGAATTCAAGGAAAGAAAATGAATTAAAACTGAACATTTCAGTGCAGAAAACTAAAACTGTGACTTTTATAGGCAAACATTCAACTTGAACTAAAACGATTGATCACAGTGAAATAATAGAATAAGTGAAACACATTGAATATGTTGGATGGAATATGACATATCATTATGATAAAGACATACAAAATAAACTGGAAATGTTTAGTAATTATACCAGAACAACCAGAAAATACCTGAAAAATAAAATTCTCAAACATACACAATTAGATTTTTAAGACTGATACTCCTCCATCACTGTTGTCTCGAAGTGAATCATAGGTGGCAAATAAGAAGTGAGACATCTGTACCCAGAGTGTGGAGACAAGGTTTCTAGGAAGTGGGAATGTGAAAAAACAGATAGAATGACAAATTTTTGTACTGTAAATGAACTAAACACACACAGTCTAAGAGGAAAGGTGGTGGATGGAACATGTACAAGGAATTCTGGATTATTACCATTAAAAATAAAAAAATTGAGACCTGAATGACAGGAATATTTGGGAATGACAATAGGCAGCAAATAGATCAAAATGGAAAGAAGAAGAAGGAAATGGTGATGATTTCAGCAAAGTTCTTACAGACTGTTTTGTGTTGTATATTGTTATGTGTAGGTGTTGTAGAAAAGTTCACTTCTATATGACTACCCTGCAATTCATACGTAGGTGGCTAGAAGGGAGTTCATGAGACCACCTTCACACTATTTCTCTACTGTTCCACCATAGAAGAGCACATGGGGAAAAATGAAAACTTTGATCTATCCGTACAAGCTCTGATTTCTCTTATTTTATTATTATGATCATATCTTACTAGGTAGGTTGACGTGAATAAAATATTTTTCATTCAGAGGAGAAAATTGGTTACTGAAATTTTGTGGGATGATCTTTACGCAATGAAAAATGCTTTTGTTTTAACGATTGCCACCCAAACTTGCTTATCATATCTGTGAGTGTACAAAAGAAACTGACGATCATTTTAGTTGTTTGATGTACCTCAATCCTATGCACTAAGGGTACCATACCACACAGCAATACTCTAGCAGAGGACAAACAAGTATAGTGTTGGCAGTCTCTGAAGTAGATGTGTTGTACCTCCTAAGTGCTCTGTCAATAAAACAGTCATTGGTTTGCCTACCCCACAACATTATCTATGTGGTCATTCCAATTTAAGTTGTCCGTAATTTAATTCCTAGGTAATTAGTTGAATTGACAGGCTGTAAATTTGTGTGATTTATCATGTAATTGGAATTTAACAGAATTTAGTACTCATGTGGATGACCTCACTTTTCTGTTTTATAGTCAACTGCCACTTTTTGCACCATACAGATCTTTTGTTTGTAATTTTTTCGATTGGGTGTGATCTTCGAATGATTTTACTAGATAGTAAATGACAGTATTATCTGCAAACAATCTAAGAGTGCTGCACAGTTTGTCTCCTAAATTGTTTATGTAGATTATGAAGAGCAGAGGGCCTCTAACACTTCCTTGGGGAACACCAGATATCACTACTGTTTTACTCAATTACGCTGTCAGTTGCTACAAACTTCATAGACAGGAAATCACTAATCCAGTCGCACAACTGAGAGAGTACTCCATAGGCACGCAAGTGATTAGAAGTCTCTTATGACCAAGGATATCCAAATCCTTTTGGAATTCTAGAAATATGGAATAAAATTGAGATCCTCTGTTGATAGCATTAATTACCACATGCAGTAAAGAACTAGCTGTCTCTCACAAGAAAGATATTTTCTGAATCAATTCTGTGTGTCAATAAAACATTTTCTGCAAGGTAATTCATAATGTTAAATCATAGCATATGTTCCGAAATCCTAGTGCGAATTGATGTCAGTATATGGGTATGTAATTCATTGGATTACTCCTATTTCCTATCTTGGAGTATTGGTTTGACCTGTGCAGCCATATAGTCTTTCGGTACAGGTCTTCAGTTGAGCAAGCAATTGCATAGCATTGTTAGTATGTGGTTGCTGTATCAGCATAATCTGAAAGGAACGTAATTGGTATTCTGTCTGGACAGGAAAAGTTGCCTTTATTAACCCTAGGACACTCTGCTAAAATTTCCCTAGTACTCCATCTGGGGTCATACATGACCCCAATCAATATATAATTGACTGTGTGTACTAATCATTCAGAGAACAACGTACTGTCGTTTAATACTGTTTGTTTACATTTTATTTATTATTTAGACACATTTCACAGCTTTTTTAACAGGTATGTACGTAGTAGAATTAAATTACATATGGTAGAGTAATTACATATCAGAAGTTACAATATTACTCTAAGACATAATTTGTTTCACTCATAAATGTTTCACAATGGCTTCAGATTTACAGAAAATGTGATGAACAACTCAACAGGAAACATAATTCTAACCGGAATCTGTACCATAGTCATCTGCACATATTTTGCAAGTAGTAACTATTTCAGAATGTTCCTTGCAAACAAATTTGTTACACTTTGTGCATGTTGAACTGTATTTTGTGTCCTTTGATCTGGGGCAAATGGAGCATCTGCCTCACTTTCTCTTCTGATTGTCGGGTATTACGTCTGGATGTCCATTGTCTAACAGATCATCAAATCCACGCCGTTTGATACTGCTAATAATATCCTTGTTCCTTGCTTGTGGTAAACTCAAACGACGTTCCACTTGGGGCTTTGCCATTTCTTTGGCCAACTTCATTAGAAAAAGACGTCTCTCTGTTTTTTCAACAGCAACACAGAAGAGTCTGTAGGCATTGAGTGAGTGCAGCTAGATCGACAAGATCATAAAATACTGCTAATGGCCAACGTTTTGTACCATTTTTCAACGAATAGTAAGAGCTCATTTGATCTAGCGTATCAAAACCTGATTTTGTTGAGTTGTAATACAACACTACTTCTGGTTTTCATTTTAAGTTGTTTTCTTTGGGCACTTCAAATGATTGATGTTGTGTTGACAGGAGTAGCACAGCCTTATTTCTTTTTGGAACATACGAAACTAATAGGGTTTTACCACTATGCAAATCTGGTAGTGCATTCTTCCCTAGTTTTCGAAGGCAAAAACTCTTTTGGGACTTCTTTTCTTGTAGAACGTAGAGTACCTACAAGTGTCAACTTCATTTTCAACAAATCTTGGCCAAGGTCATAGCTCGTGAAAAAATTGTCAGTGGTAATATTCCTACCACTGCCAGTAGTAATATTCCTACCACTGCCAGCCAGATGACGCACTAAATCTAAGACCACTCTCTTGCCCTGATTCACTTCTCTCACATCACCACTCCTTCCACTGTACATTTGAAGATTTGTCAGATAACCATGTTCACAGTCTACTGCGCACCATATCTTGATGCCATACTTTCCTGGATTTGAAGGAATGTAGACCTTGAAACTGCACCGACCTCTGTATACGCAAAGATGTTCATCAACAGTAATGTTGCTGGAAGGTATAAATGATGTTTGACATTGCACGGCAAACAAATCAAAAATTTCCTGTACAGCTTCAGCCTTATTTCCAGTCCTCTCTTTCCTTTCAAGTCTTGTGATGCGGTCGTCAAAACGAAATGAACGCAGAATGTCCTGATATCGCCTCCTCGACATAGTAGCATGGAATAGAGGAGTGGCATATTCAGAGTCCCAAAATTCGTAAATAGGTTTCCCCCGGCTCTTCTGTACGCCATACAGAATCAGCAAGCCTAAAAATGAAAGAAGCTCACATCTGTCTGTATCACACCAGTCAACTAATTTTCCAGACACTTTCAATTCATTTCCTCGTTGATTTGTGAACTGAACTATTATATCCAGCAATTCATTAGTAATAAACTGCCTGAAACAGTCAACAGCTGAGCTAACAGTAACTGTACTAGGAATACCTGCTGAAAATCGTTGTATGTTGCGGATTGGAAATCTACGAATTGATGGTTCTTTTGTACTCCATGCAATATCCCGACCCCTGCTTACCAGTACTGCACTTTCATCTTCTCCACTGTTTTCATTTTCAGCAAGAATATCATTTTCTTCTAATTCATGTAAACAAATTTCATCACTTTGGTCTACCTGTGTCTCTGTTCCATCATCTTCGGCGTCACTACCTTCTGAATCACTACTGCTACGAAATAAGTCTTCCATAGCTTGTTCTACACTATAGCCAGGAGCAAAACGTATTCCATCCATGCTGAAATTACACTGCAACAATAAACGTACAAACGAACTTCCAGTTTGAGGTTAGTTCTGAGTAACACCTGAATAACACCTGAATTCAGTGTTACCAACTCAAAATACCTAAGAAAAAGATTGATAGTTGATAATCTATACATTCTATGAATGTTACATATAATCTATCTGGGGTCATAATTGACCCCAACAGTAGTTTTTGTTAATTATTGATTTAAATGTTGCGTCAACAACTCTAAAATTTTTTGTGAGAGAACTACAATACTGTGTGGTAAAAGTCATAAAATTCTGGATTTTTACAAGAAATAGAAATATTATTTTATCCATAGTAAAGATGATTGGGGTCACCTATGACCCCAGAGTGAGTCCTAGGGTTAAGTGATTTAAGCTGCTTTGCTACTAGAGTACATCGGCTTTGAAATTACTCATGTTGGTAACTGTTCTTGATTCAAATTCTGGAGTATTTACTTCATCTTCTTTGGTGAAGGAATTGAGGAATACTCTGTTTAATAACTCCACTTTAAATAATAATGCTTTAATAACTTAATTTTACCATTAGTATCATGCAGTGAAGGCACTGATTGTGTCCTACTGTTGGTGCACTTTACATAAAACCTCAGACAATAAAGTTCGGTGAATGAAGTCAGAATGGTCGATCAAGTGACACTGGTGACTCCCAATGCTGCACCTGCGTAGTGGCCGGGGTTGACAACCTGCCCCTGCTGTAGTTCAGTTGAGCATTGTGTGTGTTCCGTGTTAGACCTATTGGACGTGCTTGTTTAGTGCGTTGGTTGTGAACTGAGAACAGGACAATGAACGAGCAAATGATCAATTTGAAGTTTTCTTTTAAGCTTGACAAGACACCAAAAGAAATGCATGCAATGCTGGTACATGAAGTGTGTGTATGAGTGGTTTGTCCATTTTCGAGGAGGCCATGCAAATGTTTCTGACAATCCCCATAACGGACGACCAGCGACTGCCGTCAGTGACGAAAATGTTGAGAAAGTGAAGACATAATAATCATGAATGACTGTCGATTAACTGTGCGCATGATAGTAGATGAACTGTGAATCCATGTGACAAATTCTTCCCCAGGTGTTACGGAAGAGGAAACCGTGTTGTCATCTTATGCCACATTACTTGACTGACGATCAGAAGCAGGCATATTTAGATGCTTCACAGGATTTTGTCGAAGTAGTGGATGTGACACCCAATTTCTTGAACCATATTGTCACTGAGGAAGGAACCTGGTGTCTCCGGTATGACCCTAAAAACTCAATGGCAAAGCATGGAATGACGTTCTCCAACTTCACCTCGTTGGGAAAAGGTCAGAGCATGAAAAATCATGCATCAAAACGATGCTCATCACCTGTTGTGATGGTCAAAGCATTGTCCACAAGGAATTTCTACCTGAGGGAATGACGTTGAACGCTGGAAGGTACGTTGAACGCTGGAAGGTACGTTGAAATTTTGACCCATTTCCTGCAACATCTGTGCAGGATATGACCCCAGTACGCAAAACGATGTTACTGGTTTTTTGTTCATGACAACGCTCGCCCACACACAACCAATATTGTCAAACAATCACTGGCAAAAAAGGGGGTGGTGCAACTTCAACATCCACCATACTCGCTGGATCTCAGTCCTCTAGACTTCTTCCTATTCCTGATATCCAATGAAACGTGCTGCGGCTTTTGAACACCATCCAAAAGGAAGACTTCTAGCAAAGTTTCCAGGGCATGTATTGCAAAGCTCAGTTATGGAAGGTGACTATTTTGAAGGACAGTAAGGTAACTGTAGTTCATAGTTCAGCTACATTACTGTTGCAGGACTATTCACTGAACTTCATTGTCAGAGGTTGTACAATCAAAATCTCTTTGGATTTTCTGTCAGATTTTAGGGCAGAATTTTGTTGTGGAGGCTATTAAAAGTGGCTCACACTGAACTTCAGTAAAACATCACTAATATTTTGCATTCTTTTGAATATGGCATGCTTTTTTCGTTGCTTCTGCAACAGTGTGTTGACCTATTTTGTGTAATATGGGGACCAGTACCACTTCTTATTAATATAAAATAGAAAGAAACATTCCACATGGGAAAAATATATTAAAAACAAAGATTCCATGACTTACCAAACGGGAAAGTGCTGGTAGATAGGCACAATAAAAAAACACACAAACACACACACAAAATTTCGAGCTTTCGCAATCCCCAGCTGCTTCGTCAGGAAAGAGGGAAGGAGAGGGAAAGATGAAAGGATGTGGGTTTTAAGGGAGAGGGTAAGGAGTCATTCCAATCCCGAGAGCGGAAAGACTTACCTTAGGGGGATAAAAGTACAGGTATTCACTCGCGCACTCACACACATTGTCTGTATATGTGTGGATGGATATGTGTGTGTGTGTGTGTGTGTGTGTGTGTGTGTGTGTGTGTGTGTGTGTGTGTGCGCGAGTGTATACCTGTCCTTTTTTCCCCCTAAGGTAAGTCTTTCCGCTCCCGGGATTGGAATGACTCCTTACCCTCTCCCTTAAAACCCACATCCTTTCATCTTTCCCTCTCCTTCCCTCTTTCCTGACGAAGCAGCTGGGGGTTGCGAAAGCTCGAAATTTTGTGTGTGTGTTTGTGTGTTTTTTTATTGTGCCTATCTACCAGCGCTTTCCCGTTTGGTAAGTCATGGAATCTTTGTTTTATATATATATATATATATATATATATATATATATATATATATATATATATGGATTATTTGTTGCTAAGAGGTAAAGTATATTTTCCCAAGCATTCAAACTTCGAGGGAACTCCTGAACTATCTGTCCAAACTAATTGTCAAAGAAACCATGTAGTGTGATTGTGGACGATGTTTTATGCCAACCACCGACATTCAATGTTTAGTTTTGCCATAAAATTGAGTGTAGATTTAAGTCATCACCAACTACAATTGTATGAGTGAGGGACCTATTATTTCAAAATGTTCTTGCTTCAGTTTCCAACATAGTTTCTCAGTAGAATTCATTTTGGCAGTATTGCTTTTGTTAGCTGTCCCAAGCACAAACTTGTAGATCTTTAGTATTTAGTATACCTGTCTTATTAATCTGGAGAGCTAGACATATGTTCAAATCTAATCAATCACCCTTGAATACTATGATGCACCTTTTCAACTGTCATTTGAAATTATATATTTCAATTTTATTTTCAATATAGTCTACTGGGTTGACCCATAAGTAATGAAGTTCGTTGATACTAATTTATGTGAAAGCATTGCTTGTATACAACTTGATACAAATTATTCCATCTTTAAATCTGTATTGACTATTGAATTTATGCTGGGAAGCTTCTATGTGATGAATATATGACCGTTAAACCTAGGGTTTTTTTTCCTGTTATTTAATGCAAGATACTCCTTTGTCAGAAAGTTTGAAGCTTCTTTCATTAGAATATAGAATTGATCTTCTGAGGGAATGTGAGAATTTTTTTGTGTCTTGTCTTGTGTACATAATTTTTAATGCACAACTGATTGTTATTGTTATGTACTAATGCTCTAAAAATGACTTTACTGGGAAATAAAGGTAAAAATTCCATTGTTTGAAGAAAGGAAGTTCAGAATTTAACATCCTGTTGATGACTTAGGTAATAAATAGTGAACAGAATATCCAATGGACAAAGTGGAAAGAAAATTTTAAAGGAAGTGTCCTGGTATTTGCCTCACATGATTCATTAAAACCACATGAAATGTAATGTTCTAACCCAAGAACACTGTAATTTGTTGCTGGAACAATAGACACACATGGAAGACAAGGTACAATACAGTAAGGAGAGCCTTGCATTCTGGCCTATATCGACATGAGTTCCAACAGGGACTGCAGCTGGCAAGCTGTGTGTGCAACTGCTGTCATATTAGCAGGCCAGGTGGCTTGTAGGGGCTGTATTGAGTACAAACTTCACATGTGAACTATGAAGTGGTGCACAAACAAAATTGGTGGTTACAGTGCTTCTCTTCATTTGTGAAGAAGTGAGCACTGTGATCTTCTCTGTTTTTTCTGTGGTCAGGTTGTCGAATCGTACGATCCAGCGTGTAGAGTCGGAAGTAATGTGAGCGCAGATAGGTGCAATGCCTGTCCCTCTGTGAGAGGCCATATGGTAGGAAAGGCGATGCTGTTGCGGCTTTCATTTCTGTGTCCAAGTCCAACCCCAGGGACGGAGGTTGCAGTGAAGGCAGTGCAACAGGCACTGCTGACTACAATGGAGGTGGCAGCAGTGGAGGCATCACAGGAGCTGGGGTCCTGCTGTGGTCCACAACACCTGAAGGAGGTGCCCATAGCAGAGGAGACAGTTGTGAAAAGTTGGCAGCAGCAGTGGAGAAGGCGAGGGCACCGGCCACACTCTAAAAAGACACAGGCAGACAGTAGATGTGGGGGTGGTGGAGGTGCACCTGTGCTCATGCGAGGTCATAGGTGGTCAGTGTGCTATAACAGCCTGCTTTCAGCTATGCGGATGACGCAGAGGCATCGGCCATGGATACTCTCATTGACCACGGGCACCCCCTTTGGCCAGCGGTCAAACCTGCTAGCCCAAACAGCTGTGCTAGACCGGCTGGCTTATTTCTGAAATTTTGGACCAGGCTTCTATCTGGCTACCTGCAGCCCGTGTAACTTCAAATGACTGAGCTATGTTCAATACTTCTGCAAGTGTAGGATTTTCACACAGTAGAGTTCACTCTCGATCTTACTTATTATGAGCAAAACTATGATGGTATCACAAACCATTTGATCTGCATATGATTCCTCATGAACATTTGTCACAAAATTGCAATGCTGGCTAAGTCCATGTAGTTCCCCTGCCCATGGCCTCTAGGACTGTTTTGGCAGTGTTAAAACTGCACACGAACAGCAGTAACGTGAGTATGTTTACAGTGACAGGTAGAAAGTAACTCGCACATCTGAGCGAAAGAAAGACTTGCGAGGTTGTTGTAGGGGGGTGGGGGGGGGGGGGGTGAGCTGACACAACAACTGATGCACATGATGTGAAATCCGTGAGAAAAAAAGGGCCTTGTAAAAGTTTATTTCTGTTAATGTTTCTGGAAATGTTGCCGCAGGCATTTTTCATAAGCGTCCTGATCTTCTGCTGCATTGTTGTACGCAGGGAATGGCAGTGGATATGTTGTTGGTGGGGCCACAGGTTGTGCCAATGTAGTTGTCAAACTGTAAATAGCTACTGTTAGTGTGTGCTGTTGCTCGAGAAGAGATTTAAACAGTGCCTTCATGAAAATTAAATTTTAAAGGACCAATGACTGAAATGGAGCAAGTGGAGTCTTAATACTGCACTTGTTGCCAAATAAATGTTCTAACACAAAAACACGGTAATTTATCGCTCGAATAGTACACACCCATGGAAGATATGGTACAATACAGTTAGCAATACACAACTGGCCAGCAGAGCCTTGCACTCCAGCCTATATAGACCAATTCAACATGAAGTGCTGCCAGCAGGCTGAGCACATAACAGCTTGTTATATTAACAGGCCGGGTGGGCTCTATTGGCTGAATCAAACACAAATTTCATGTTTGAACTATGAAGTGGTGCACACACAAAATTGGTGGTCACAGCACCTAAATTTGGTTGCTAAGTTCCTCCACATCCACAGTGCAGTCTCACTTTGTGCTGTCCTCTGAAGGGCTGGTATGGTCAGGTTCTGAGGTTTGTTAGACTGCCTTGAGACACTAAATTTAGTTATAAAGTTTATAATTTAAAACAGCAAACAGCCATAAGTATGGTGTAAAAAGTTTATTTAAATCAAGCCATTACTGGTGTCAGATTTATTATGAAACCATCTTCAGATTGCTCGTACAGGATTCCTTGCTCCCTGCAGGGGCCTTGTTTTGTCCCTGTTATTGGTTTTGTGCAGTAGTGTTTATTTCTGTGCAACAAATACATTGGATATTTGTCTTATACATTTTAAAATTAACACAGTTTTGTACACAATCTATGTGAGAGTTATTAAATTCACTGGAACACACACCATTATGTTTTATTGCAGCACACTGCTTGAACATACACCATTCTATGTTTTATTGCAGCACATATGCTCGACATTTATAGAATGTGGCTCTGTTCCACATAAGTTTGGTTTAAATTAATTTATTAGACTACACTTGCAGCTGGTTGCTGTTTTAAACTATCAACTTTAAAATTGCTCTATAGTCACAGTTCTCAGAGTGTCTACTTTCATAATATAATGATTAAAATTTAACTTTGATTGGTTAATAGTTAGCTAAATACATGCACTTGCCTTTGGCAATAGGAATAAAAAGTGAGATGTACCACTTGCAGGCATGGTATTCACATAAGGCATTGATTTTGGGCCAGGGCTAAATTTTTTACCGTTACTTGTTTGTATTCACATACAATATTGATTTTGTGCCAGGGATAACTTGTTTATCATTACTTGTTTCAGAATAATCACAATCATGGAAATGTTGCTTTTACAATAATCAATAAATTAGAAAGTTTCTTTAAATTAATGTTTAGTAACAATATGGGCATTTTGTTCATGATTTTGGGCAAATGAAACAAACACTTTGGTAACCTCAGGATCCTGTCACTGGCTGACTTACTTCCCCTATCCGAGCTTGTGTTCTGACTCTAATGATTTTATTGTTTCTGGTAGGAGAACAAATCCTTATCTTTGTTATTTCCTTCAAAACTCTAGAATATGCCTTTTTGTTGAAAATTTGTAAAATCTGTAAATCTGACACCTGGTTACTTAATGCTCCTAATAAGGAATACACTTTGCAAGCAGTAAAGATTTTGTACAAGATTGAAGCTTTAGTTTCTGCTGAGGAAGCACAAATGACAGTGTCTGTATATACATGGTACATATATAAGACAGGACAAACTATACATTCTCTCTGATACTCCCTCATTCCACATGTTCTGTGACTCTGAGCTTCATATAACAATTTATTTAGCTTACAGCTGCTACTTTTTTCATTTAATGCTTTTCAGCTGTGGTATCTACGGAATAATACTACTAATAATGGTAAATTGGAGGGAAGTTTGTGGTAGTTCAGAACAATGAATAAAATGTGGACTTCTCCTGTTTTGTGTTGATTTTGCTGACATTAATTTTGGTTAATGACACTAAGTTGCTCCACTAGCACTGTGCATTATTTCTGTCTTTTGAATATTTCGTACCTTCACAAGCTAGGAAATACTTATTAGATAGGAGCAACATCCACCCTTTTTCCAGGTACCATCTGATGCCTATTACATCCAAACAGCTGTTACCAGTACACATGCAGTCACAATTTTATCTTGGAATTATGACTACATACTAGCCAGTATTTACACAGTACACAAATTTTCATCAGTTCTTGGAGAAACTGACATCTTCGTTAATTTTCTCAGTATGAAGTCATTTCTTATGTACAAGCTATCCCTAGCTAGTAGCATCATGTGTTCAATAGATGTTTCAGGTGTTTCCTTTGTAATCTTACCCTCCCACACATCACTATTAAATTCACTGTCTTTGTATCTTCACTATTTTCAAAAGCTTCGAGAGGAGTAAGATTACAAAATGATAACTTTTTTACTTATCTTGATTATCTCATTGTTGTTGCCAATGTCTCAAAGTCTTGTCTAGGAGTGCATTATTGCTACTGAAAATTTTGATTTAACGTTATGGGTTCTTGTTGCACTAAATAACAGTTGAAAATTTTACTGTTGCTGTAAATATCTTTTTACTTTATCCCATTCTTCTGAATCACACTGACTTTATAATTTCCACATACAAAAAAACCAATAATTACATTGTAGTTGACAAGTTTAGCAAAATACGTGTGTTTCCATCTGAGGCATGCCCACCACTACTTACATCCTGGAGTACTCACAATTTTCAAAGAGTTTACAAACTTTCTTGACAATAGAAGAATCTTTAACAAATTATATCATTATTTCATAAATAAATCCAGAAACAAATTTAATAATTAGCATTAGATTGTGCAATTAATATTATGTATTTTAAGTGTGCCAGAAATTTTGTAATTTCAAATATTTTTAAAAGAAGAGTTAATTTAACTGTTAGTTCATATCGACTGTAATACATTAATTTCTTTTTATACACTTTAGCCTGAAATGTAATGCATTATATACAGAATCATATGAATTCTTTTAATGAAACAGTTGAGATAATTTTAATCTGTGTGAGATTCAAGATTATACATGGTATTTGTTATCTCTATAAGAAAAAGAAGATAATGTTATAGGAGGATGATTCACTACAATATCCACCTCATAAAATTTGGGTACAGGTTGTTTACAATATTTTGTGACAGACTATAAGGTTTGCCAAACGGTGTAGGAAATAGTGCCCAGGATAGCAGAGAGATGTATAGAAGTATCTGATGCGTAACGTATTATAGAGAACAAAAGAAAAATATACACCAAAAAAATCATAATCTATACATACATCAGGATATGGCATTCAATTTTCAGATCTGTGGAACATAGTGTCACAAGACAAAAATTACAAGGTTAAAACTACAACATTAGACCACTAAACTATAGAAATAAATACAGAGACAATGTAAATTACTAGAAATTATAAATTTTAAGTTATACAACCAAACTTTCAAAATCTTAAAAAGAGAAGAGAAAAAATTTCAGAAACAGTGTACGATGAATGAGCCAACTCGAAAAACTCACAAGGGTGCAGACCTGAAGAATATACTCAATCATGAGTAGGAATCAATCAGCCATATAAACCATAGTATTTATGGATATATTAACTCATGAAAGAACAAAATAATGGACAAATATTAGGGCCTAAGTTTATGATGTGGGGATCTACCCATGAATCCCAACTGCAATGGGTACAAACCAGCAGAAAAGTTTTGATACAACAAAATGAATGAAGCTCATAATCATATCAGTAAGTTTAATCCTATGCAAAGAGTAATTGTGAGAAGCATCCAGCTTGAATCAAATCAATGGTTGTACATTCTCTTTGAGTATGTAGACACACACACACACACACACACACACGGTCGCGATGAACAGAGGTACCCAAAACAGAGCTAAGCATGAGTCTGTCCACAACTCAAGATACTATCAGACATATTCAGAATAAATTCAGGTAAACAGAGTCATAGTTAGCTTTGAATGAGGATACAATCCCGTGGCTTGACAATTAAAGTCAGACACATTCCAGGCAACAGATGCTCGAGTACGTTACCCAGCACCAACGATCTCATTCAAGATGACTGGTCCAGCAGGGTACAGCCATACAGCAGTGTGGGGAGTGGATGTACCCACATCTTCCAGCTTCCTGTTTAGTTATCATCACACACTCCAACAGATAGGTAACTTCCTGTCTAGCATTCACATCAAATCCTGAAACATTGTTTTGCTTACTAAATATGCTGTTCAGTACCTACTTCACATTGTACGAGGTATGCTCTCCATCTTCATTTTACATAGTCAGTTATATGGGATTTATGTCAGGTGCAATTAAAAAATGTTCACTTGTGAAACATTAATAAACAGAGTTAAATTCAGTAAAGAAGAAATGAACCGTTATTTTGATACACGCAGATATACTCGGATACTATTCCTAATATTTGCAGTACAAATTAAGATTATTGTCCCATTTCAAAACTGTAAAAATCTCTACTCATATAGTCTCATGGTATCCATATATTATATTCTAAAGCACACATCTATTACAGAACACAACTATATAGTTTATCATAGGTTTTAAATTAGCCAATAGATACGACAAAACTTTAAAAATCACATCATCGTACGTACTAAATTCCAGACAAACAAACCACAGTTATCTGGTCATATGCATATGAAGATAGATTTAAACTCAGTCAATAGATAAAATAAAACTCTAGAAACTACATGATCTTACATACTACATTCATGACAACGGAAAAAAGAACAAACACACAACAATTAGATACTTATGGATCATGTCTACATGCTTTCAGTTCAGTGATATTGCGTAATCCAAACAACTTCTTAGATTTTGGATGCATGTGTCTCTATGCATAAGGATTTGCACTTTCAGGAACTTCGAATGGTCCAATATAAATATCAAAAAATTTCTTTATTTCAGATGTCACCGCTTTAGATTTCTCTTTGGCCTTCACCAACACAAGATCGCCTACTCCAAACTTAGAAAATCTACCTTTACCATCATGTCACTGCTTTCTCGTATCCCCCTGGTTTTTCATCATCTCCCTCAGTCAATAGATAAGACAGAACTTTAAAACTAAATGATCTTACATACTACATTCATGGCAAACAAAACACAATTACATAATCTTAAAAATCTACAAACATAGTGAACATTTTCTTCTAGACTAGGTGTCATTATGCATCTATGTTCATATATCTTGACCTCTATACTAAATGTTAACAGTGCTTGACATTTTACATATTTGCTTTGCTTACCAGTAGCTCCTCTTATCTTTACGAGTATAATGGACATTTCCACAAAATTCTTACTATACTGGTTATCATCTCTAAATTGTTCAGATATACCACAAATCAGGCTACTATAACAATCAAACAGTTCCCTTCCCACTAATCAATCTTAATCTTAATGTAAGGACATCCAAAATATGAATTATCGTCTCTGTTATTGGACACTTCGTGTAAAAGATAACTTTCAATTTCATCAAATGCTACATCTACACTGTTTTTGCAGGGTTTTATCAACTTTACTGGTATCATAGCATTACTTTGGTTACACATGTTGTCAGGTAAAGATTGAACACACTGGAATGGTTCCGTAGCACAATTAACATCACTTATTACAGAAGGAACACAAAATATATTACTGTCAAAATTACACTTCCTGCTTAGATCTTCTTCCACTTCATTCCACCAATTAGGATAAAGATTTTGACTAACCACAGCTAACTTATTCCAGAATGCACATTATAGGAGAAACATTACATTATATACATTATCGTCAATTTGGTTCCAAGCAAATTAAAAAAAAAAATCACTATTATTCTCTAAGCTTACAGATAATCCACTTTTTGTGTTTGGATCATTACTGTGTATAACATTAATGAGAAACGGCTTTGACAAACTGCCTATTGGCTTCTGTCTCGGGTCCTTCGGCCGACGTTCATCTAATGATTTTTCTGACGTTTCGCCAGCACGAGTGGCTGGCATTGTCAAAGCTTCACCCTCCATTGCCGGTGGTGAACTGGAGGCGAGCTCGCGGCCGCAGACTATATGTACCTGGCGCGCCAACGTCCGAGGGCTCCTCCGCGGTCATTTCCGTTGCGTTTCTCCTCTTGCTACCTGCAACGGTCGTTCGCTGCAGTACGGGAGGCCAGGATCCGATTACCTTAAGGCTTTCCTCTTTCTTGTTGAAACTGTTCGCGTGTTTTTGGATTTCTACAGCTTCTCTGAACAAGCGCGTGTGATAGTGCTTCTCTACAGCCAGAACTTCCGTGTCGGCGAATTTTATTACGTGGTCGGTGTCATTCAGTGCGTGCTCTGCCACGGCCGATTTCTCCACCTGCCCCAACCTGCAATGTCGCTTATGCTCTTTGATCCTGGTGTTAATAGATCGTCCAGTCATTCCGACATAAACTTTTCCGCATGTGCAAGGTATCCGGTATATCCCCGACATTGCAAGTGGGTCTCTTTTCTCCTTCGCCGATCTAAGACACTCTTTGATCTTCCTTGTCGGTTTGAAAATCGTGTTTACGCCGTGTTTGCGCAATATACGGCCGATTCTGTCCGTCACTCTGGGACTGTATGGCAGAAAGGCCGTACCCGACATTTCTTTTTCTGGTTCCTTACTTCGCCGAGTGTTTGGCTCTGTTACACTTCTAAAGTAATTTGTGGAGTACCCATTGCTCCTCAGAACAGTTTCCAGGTGTTGCATTTCTCGTTTGAGGTGTTGAGGCTCACATATTCGTCCTGCTCTCGTTACGAGCGTACTAATCATGCCTCTTTTCTGGCTCGGGTGGTGGTTTGACAGTTTGTGCAGGTATCGGTCCGTGTGTGTCGGTTTTCGATACACGCTGTGTCCCAGGTTTTCGCCGTCCCTTGTGACCAGCACATCTAGAAATGGCAGTTTCTTGTCCTTTTCCACTTCCATGGTAAATGTTATGTTGGCATGGAGGCTGTTCAAGTGTCTCAGGAATTCACCGAGCTGTTCTTCACCATGGCTCCACACCACGAAAGTATCCTCGACGTACCTGTACCACACCTTAGGTTTGCAAGTCGCCGAGTTCAGTGCCTGTGCTTCGAACTGTTCCATGAAGAAGTTGGCCACCACTGGACTGAGAGGACTACCCGTGGCGACGCCTTCCAGCTGTTCGTAGAAATCGCCATTCCACGTGAAATAGCTCGTGGTGAGACATGCATGGAAGAGGTTTTTGATGTCTTGCGGGAACATGGAACCGATGTGCTCCAGAGCGTCGCTGAGTGGCACTTTTGTAAATAACGAAACAACATCAAAACTGACCAGGATGTCGTTTGGCGCAAGTTTCAGTTTCTTCAGCTTCTCAATGAAATGTCCTGAGTTCTTTAATGTATGTGTCGGTCTTCCCCACGTGTGGCTGGAGCAGAGAGGCCAAGTGTTTCGCCAGTTTATACGTTGGTGAGCCAGGAGCGCTAACGATCGGTCTCAGTGGAACGTTGTTCTTATGGATCTTGGGTAATCCATACAGCCGAGGTGGTAGGGCTTCTGTGTTGCGCAGGTTTCTCTGTATGTCCGCCGGCAGAGAAGACACCTTGATTAACCGAAGTTCTTGAGATGCAAGCGCCTATTCACCACCGCCCAAGCACATCGTATCTACGACAGAATGGAACGAGCTTTTCTTCGTGAGTGAATACATACAACACGGAGAGACTTGGCAAGAACGGATCAGGAACTTCTGGACATTTTCTATCAACTAAGTAGCAGAATGCATCGAGACGACTGGGACAAGATTGACAGCATCACTCACAGGAGCATGCAGAATGAACTCGAGCGCTGCACCGAGCGGCAAAAGAAAAAGTTTGAAAGATGCCGGAAGCAGACCGACAATGCGATTCCCGACATGTCACACACATTGGTCAACCTCACTGAACGACAATTGACTGAAGAGGAAGTGTCTGTTCTTCAAAAAGGAGGGAATTTCGCTATCATCCCGAGAACTATACCTATAGAGGACATCATTGTCAACACCGAAGCAGCCATTCGGACCCTTCCTTGTGAAAGGGCAGAGGAAATACGCACTGAAACAGCCAGGATACTGCGCCAAGCAAAACCACCAGCTTCCAACCTGAAGAAAGAAGAGGTACAAGCCATTAAGAATCTCAATGCCGACAAGAGTATATTGGTACTGCCTGCCGATAAGGGGAATGCGACCGTCGTATTGAAGACCGAAGATTATGAGCAAAAGATACGAGACCTATTAGATCCGATGACGTACCGAAAACTAAGCGCAGATCCGACGCAGCGTATCACTCGGAATACGAATCGATTAATCAAGGCGTCTTCTCTGCTGGCGGACATACAGAGAAACCTCCGCAACACAGAAGCTCTACCACCTCGGCTGTATGGATTACCCAAGATCCATAAGGACAACGTTCCACTGAGACCGATCGTTAGCGCTCCTGGCTCACCAACGTATAAACTGGCAAAACACTTGGCCTCTCTGCTCCAGCCACACGTGGGGAAGACCGACACATACATTAAGGACTCAGGACATTTCATTGAGAAGCTGAAGAAACTGAAACTTGCGCCAAACGACATCCTGGTCAGTTTTGATGTTGTTTCGTTATTTACAAAAGTGCCACTCAGTGACGCTCTGGAGCACATCGGTTCCATGTTCCCGCAAGACATCAAAAACCTCTTCCATGCATGTCTCACCACGAGCTATTTCACGTGGAATGGCGATTTCTACGAACAGCTGGAAGGCGTCGCCATGGGTAGTCTTCTCAGTCCAGTGGTGGCCAACTTCTTCATGGAACAATTCGAAGCACAGGCACTGGACTCGGCGACTTGCAAACCTAAGGTGTGGTACAGGTACGTCGAGGATACTTTCGTGGTGTGGAGCCATGGTGAAGAACAGCTCGGTGAATTCCTGAGACACTTGAACAGCCTCCATGCCAACATAACATTTACCGTGGAAGTGGAAAAGGACAAGAAACTGCCTTTTCTAGATGTGCTGGTCACAAGGGACGGCGAAAACCTGGGACACAGCGTGTATCGAAAACCGACACACACGGACCGATACCTGCACAAACTGTCAAACCACCACCCGAGCCAGAAAAGAGGCATGATTAGTACGCTCGTAACGAGAGCAGGACGAATATGTGAGCCTCAACACCTCAAACGAGAAATGCAACACCTGGAAACTGTTCTGAGGAGCAATGGGTACTCCACAAATTACTTTAGAAGTGTAACAGAGCCAAACACTCGGCGAAGTAAGGAACCAGAAAAAGAAATGTCGGGTACGGCCTTTCTGCCATACATTCCCAGAGTGACGGACAGAATCGGCCGTATATTGCGCAAACACGGCGTAAACACGATTTTCAAACCGACAAGGAAGATCAAAGAGTGTCTTAGATAGGCGAAGGAGAAAAGAGACCCACTTGCAATGTCGGGGATATACCGGATACCTTGCACATGCGGAAAAGTTTATGTCGGAATGACTGGACGATCCATTAACACCAGGATCAAAGAGCATAAGCGACATTGCTGGTTGGGGCAGGTGGAGAAATCGGCCGTGGCAGAGCACGCACTGAATGACACCGACCACGTAATAAAATTCGCCGACACGGAAGTTCTGGCTGTAGAGAAGCACTATCACACGCGCTTGTTCAGAGAAGCTGTAGAAATCCAAAAACACGCGAACAGTTTCAACAAGAAAGAGGAAAGCCTTAAGGTAAACGGATCCTGGCTTCCCGTACTGCAGCGATCGACTGTCGCAGGTAGCAAGAGGAGAACTGCACCAGAAAAGACCGCGGAGAAGCCCTCGGACGTTGGCGCGCCAGATACATATAGTCTGCGGCCGCGAGCTCGCCTCCAGTTCACCACCGGCAATGGAGGATGAAGCTTTGACAATGCCAGCCACTCGTGCTTGCGAAACGTCAGAAAAATCATTAGATGAACGTCGGCCGAAGCACCCGAGACAGAAGCCAATAGGCAGTTTGTCAACAAGTGGCCACGAAAGCCTTAACAATTTTGTAAATGGCTTTGACTGGACTGGTATTCCTTGACTCTTGCTTACATCATCACAAACATCACTTACCTTACCTTTATTCGCAAAAAAATCTGAAACTTCATTAATCTTAAACTCCACAAAAACCTGGTAATAATAATAATAATAATAGTAATATAATCATACTCTTCCAAAACTGCTTCATCAATAACATCATTAACAACACAAGTCTCATCACTTTCAAAGTCACGCACCTGGCCTACATTCATTTACAATAAGCTACCAATCTCAGACTTACCAACCTCAAGTCATTTCACAGCTTTCATTCTCACTTATATCAAAAGCACCACCTAATTTAGGTCCCATACAGTCGTCACTTGTTTTTCATATATCAGTAGCACTGTTTTTTGACCTAGAGAAGAAATCGTTAGTACACACTACACCAAAATTCTGATTACTCTGACATTCTGGTGTGATTGGTATCTACATCATTATAATTAAACATAGTATTCCAAAACTTTTGATCAAAACATAAATGAGGAATCTGATGTTCCTTCTGTTCAACTTCAGATACCTGTCTTACACTATTAATACTATTATTATTATCTAAATGTACGTGTAAATTGGGGGTCCTATACTTGTTGTGTCTTCTCGCCCCTAAATTGTGGACCTTCATTGAGGCAGACCACCGTTTCCCCGAATAGTTGCCCCTATGACTGTTTCTCCTATTATTTTGCCCATGGTTATCCCCATTATTCCTGTTCTGCTGAGGTTTAAGATTTCTGTCTCTATTACCATTTTGACCCTGACTGAAATTACCATCATCTCTGTTTCTGTAATTGTTACCATCATTTCGATTGTTATGGTACATGTTCCCCCCCCCCCCCCCCCCCCCCCCCCCCCCTTACTGCGCTGCCCAGCCTGTCTACATATCGTAAAAGTTGTTCTAGACAATCGTCAGGTCCATGTACTAAATCCCACTGCAACCTTTCTGGTAATCTCCTTTTGAGTGCATCAGTCAGTCATTTCATCAAATGGCCTGTCAAGGTGGGCTAATTTCTTGAGTTGTGTCTTACAAAATTCTTTCACTGTGCCGTCCATATTCCTATAATTTGGACCATTCAGAAATTCACTTTTAATACTCCTTGGTTCAGTTTCCGACCAAAGTTTATTTCAAAAACTTCTTTCAAAACTTTGGTATGTCTTCCACTGATTTAAATTTAGATTTGCCCATTGCCTTCAAGACATCGTTTAACATTTAATCTATTGGTCATCACTCATGCCTGACACAAAACGGTCTCTATACTGATGTAGAAAATCCACTGGACGTAAATTGTCTGATGGAAAACTTTTGATTGGAATGTTGGACCATGCAATACCATTGTTTGAATAAAGACTTTTTTGTGAATACAGTTTCCCTGAACTACTGAAATTTTTTGATCTAAAACATGTGCATTAGTTAGCATATTGTTTTTAACATTTAAAATTTTTTGATCTAAACTACTAAAGTTCTGTTCCATTCTTTCTGCTTTGGCTTTCTGTTCAACTCTCATGTCATCAACATTCTTCACTTCTTGTGCGTATTCGGCCATGAACTCATTTTCCAAAACAATAAATGTATTTTCTGATACATCGACTTTCTCATTCACACTTTTTAATCCCTCTGACAACCCATTTTTCAGTTCCAAAACCTGATTAATAAGTTGGTCTATTTGGTATTGTACCCTGTCCATTTTCTCATTGTTTCCAGATCGTATTTCCATTAACTGATCATTGAATGCACAAAATTTGCTACTATTATCTGTTTTTATTTCTGTTAGCTGATCATTAACTGCACCAAACTTGCTATTGTTGTCTGTCTCCACTTCCCCTAATTTCAATAATATCAATTGCAAAATACTGATTCTGTTTCTTTGCTTTCTACACTTTCACTTGTTTCAAAAATGTCTTGGCTGGGTCCTACAGCTTTCACATTTATATCACCACTACCCTCATCTCTATTCATTTTGGTAGCAATCACACAAGTCCACCAAGAAAAATTAATTTCACATATGATTTGTACTTATCTTTTCTGATGTCCTTCATTATAGTTGTCAAGTGCTCTTTCAATTCATCCGGTCCGTCATTGTTGATATTATATGAAATTCTCATCACTGTTGACAAAACTTTGTTGGGCAGTTCTTTGGTCTTCTTTCTTCGATTGAGGGAAGCATTCCAAGAGGGAAAAATATATCTAAAAACAAAGATGATGCGACTTACCAAAAGAAAGCGCTGGTAGGTCGATAGACACACAAACATACACACAAAATTCAAGCTTTCGCAACAAACAGGTGCTTCATCAGGAATGAGGGAAGGAGAGGGAAAGACGAAAGGATGTGGGTTTTAAGGGAGAGGGTAAGGAGTCATTCCAATCCTGGGAGCGGAAAGACTTACCTCAGGGGGAAAAAAGGACAGGTATACACTCGCGCGCACACACACACACACACACACATATCCATCCGCACATACACAGACACAAGCAGACATTTGTAAAGCCTTTACGGCCACGCGGTGTGCTCGTGCCAGCCGGGCCTGGTGGGCGCGCCGCCCTCGGGCCCGAGTGCCTGCTCACGCACGCCTGCCTAGCCACCAAGTGCGTCGATCCGTGCCCCGGCACCTGCGGTGAGCTGGAAACGACACAGAACACTGTCCTTTCTTCTCCTGCAACAGACAAAACTTTGTTATCAGTTGACAAATCATGGCTGATGCCACCACTTATAATCTTTCCCTCCCACACATAACTATTAAATTCACTGTCTTATTATCTTCACTATTTTCAAAAGCTTCAGGAACAGTAATATTACAAAATAATAACTTTTAACTTATCTTGATTATCTTGTTGATGGCTCAAAGTCTTGTCTACCGCTACATTCTTGCTGCTGAAAATTTTGATTTATCGTTACGGGCTCTTGTTGCAGTAAATAACAGTTGAAGATTTCCAGAATGAGATTTTCACTCTGCAGCGGAGTGTGTGCTGATATGAAACTTCCTGGCAGATTAAAACTGTGCGCCCGACCGAGACTTGAACTCGGGACCTTTGCTTTCGCAAGCAAGTGCCCTACCAACTGAGCTTGTGTGAAGTTTGGCAGGTAGGAGACGAGGTACTGACAGAAGTAAAGCTGTGAGGATGGGGTGTGAGTCGTGCTTGGATAACTCAGTTGGTAGAGCACTTGCCCACGAAAGGCAAAGGTCCTGAGTTTGAGTCTCGGTCCGGCACACAGTTTTAATCTGCCAGGAAGTTTAAGTTGAAGATTTGCCTGTTGCTGTAAATTTATTTTTATTTCATCTCATTCTTCTGAATCACACCGACTTTATAATTTCCACATACAAAAAAACAAATCATTACTTTGTTGTTGACAAGTTTAGCAAAATACGTGTGTTTCCATCTGAGACATGCCGACCACTACTTACATTCTGCAGTACTCACAATTTCCAAAGAGTTTACAAGCTTTCTCAACAGGAGAAGAATCTTTACCAAATTATATCATTATTTCATAAATAAATCCAGAAGCAGATTTAATAATAAGTGTTGCATTGTGCAATTAATAATATGTATTAAAGTATGCCAGAAATTTTGTAATTTCAAATTATTTAAAAGAACAGTGATTTTAACCGTTAGTACATATCGTTTGTAACAAATTAATATCTTTTTATACACTTTAGCCTGAAATATAATAGATTGTACACAGAATCATATGAATTCTTTTAATGAAACAGCTGAGATAATTTTAACCTATGTGAGATTTGAGAGCCCGCATCTCGTGGTCGTGCGGTAGCGTTCTCGCTTCCCACGCCTGGGTTCCCGGGTTCGATTCCTGGCGGGGTCAGGGATTTTCTCTGCCTCGTGATGGCTGGGTGTTGTGTGCTGTCCTTAGGTTAGTTAGGTTTAAGTAGTTCTAAGTTCTAGGGGACTTATGACCACAGCAGTTGAGTCCCATAGTGCTCAGAGCCATTTGAACCATTTGAGATTTGAGATTATACATGGTACTGGTTATCTATATAGAAAAGAAGGTAATGTTAAAGGAGGATGATTCATTACACATTCCAAACAGTCTGTGTTTGGAATGTCTGAGACTTGTGCTGTACTCATGAATGTGAACTGTGTGTAGTTCACTTGTTGGGCACCCTGCTTGACAAATGGGCTGTCAGTATTGCCTGATACTAGATGTAATTTGGTGGTCAGATTATGATACTGTCCTACTTACACTAAATATCTATTAAACTAATGCAAGTAATATAGTTTGGTTCAAACATTTTTAATGTTTTGTAATTTGTAAAATTATTTTTCAAACCCCTACCACCAACAAGGAGAAATAAAATCTGAACATGGCACAATAAAATTCCAAATAGAATATACAGACAAGGGATTCATTATATTAGTTGTTATATTCACAAACAGACAAAAAATGCTATTTTCCTAATATTCAAACATCAAAATTTTTACAATGAATTTAGGAAGTTACATAAACAAGTTGTTAAATATAACTTACAGATGCCAAGAAAAATATTTTAGTTAAAAAAGCTAATAATAAAAAACAAAATGTGACTGATCTAAGTAAATAAATTATGAAATGTAACAAAAAAAACAGTATTTACATTAATTGATGCTACCGTTGTGTTTATTCATGGAAAGGCAATATTTTTGCTGGTGTGTCTGAGGTATGATGAGTGATAATTTATTCCACTACCAAATTTTGCCCAGGTGTCCATTTTTAGTTGCTTGTGAAGTGCATTGGTGGATGTCAGATGTAAAACTGATGTTCCTGTATAGAGCTATAACTATTAATGATGTCAAACATTTGACACATTGATTGATTCATTTCAACTGTCACATGTGCTAATCCCCTTTAATATGGCCATGAGACAGTGCAATAAATTACCATGTTTCAGACAGTCAACTTGAAAAAATGTTGTCTTTCAGTAAACATAATAATAATAATAATAATAATAATAATAATGTCAAATTACAATTTAACTTGAAGAATAAAAATAAAAATTCCTTACAATAGGAAATTGATCGTAACTAAGAAAGAGCAGTTTACTTCTGATAAAATACATACTGAACTCATGAATGTCTCTGCACATTGTGAACAGAGAACATCCAACACCATTAAAAGAGACAAATGCACAGTATCTAGTAGAGTTAACAGGAACTTATCTGCTTCATTGAAGGACAACAGGACTTGCCTGGAAATAGACAATGCATGTGTGTGACATACAGGATGTGACTATTTTTGTGTCAGTCAGCACTTCTTGATCACTTATAGTATGACTGTTGTAGTGGCCACAAATGATTGCTAAGAATCTTTCTCCTGCCAGTTGCAAGATAAGGTCTGTGCATTTAGTGTCAAGGCCCAACATCATGAGAGAGAAGACAGTTCAATGATGGTAGAGGCAGTTTTCTAAGGTCCATGAGGGAGAAAGTAGTGTACAGTCACCAATGATGATCTTGTGGAGCAGGTGCTAAATTATTTTATGGAGAACCATCACTTTATGATTAGAGAACTCTGCAACTATTTCCTGCAAATATACCAATCCTGTAGATTGCAACATACGATTCAGAATCTAAGGTGCAGGATGCTCAGTGCAGGTTGTGTGCAGAGTCATGGGAATAACTGTCCATACTTTATGAATGCATACACTAAGAGGTCGATAGTACTGACCTTCCCAGAGATTTCCATTTCTTTCCACAACTGATGAAATTTCTGTGGGACAAGATCTGAACAAGTGACAAAAGGTGCATGTGGTACACACTTGTTCCATTCGTAATTGGGATACTTCTGTGGCACATTAATGCAAATGTTGAACCAGTGGTATATCAAGTGTCAATTCTAGCTATGAATATGACGAGAATTAGCCAAATGATTGCTGCATTTGTCCAATATATGTTTTCATATAACTGTTTTCCTCTCTTTTCGTGACTTTTCTTCACATAGGATTCCACAGCCATACATTTTTCTACCGTAGGGAAAATTACTTTATGAATTACATCACTCTAGGCCTATATGCTGTCAAGTTGTATTAATCTGACCAACTACCAGCATCCATTGAAACTGTTTTTTGTGTAACACCCAGCACATAGAAGAGCAAAGTGACTTAGTAGTGCAAAGGGGTAAATTTACAGATGAAATTTAGAACTAGCAGTGTAGAATCAGGCCATAGCCAAGCTTAGCATGGGCCAGTGGACTATGTATTCAACAGCTTCATTACTTGTGCTGCAAGTCTTGAGTGAGGTATTGCATTACGATTATGACAGTTAAGTTGGCCTCACCTATAACTTTCTGCATGATCCACTAATGCCATTGTTACCATGATGACAACATGGAGAAGCAGTAATTAAGGAAACACAAACCAGTTCGTCATTGTTGAACAACTGGGCAGTAATGTGTCGTTGAACCTGTGCTACTCCTTGCTGTGCCGATGATGCAGATGCTTCTGCCTCAGCTGGGACATGAACCACAGCATTGCGCCTAAGTATCTGGGTGCCAGGGGCAGCCATGTACTTGGCTGCAGTCCTGAGTGTATGAAAATAGGATCCAGCTATATCTACTTTCAGTGGGGTACCAGTAGAAGACCACTAGACTCTGAGCCCTAGAGAGAGATGCAACCTGATATCCTCACAGCAACGGTCAGTGACTACACCATCACCAGGAGCATGGTGAGGCAACAGCAGAGATATGCAATCAGCAGAGAAGCTATCACATTGGTAAAACACCCCACTCACTCCCCTATACACTAATGATTGTAAACAAGCATCAATAAAGAAGTCACTGTAATCGGCATTGGTCCTTCTTCAGCTGCACAACAGCCTTACTCAACAGAGAATCCTGACCCACGCTAAGCCATCTTCTCATAGTTGGTGTCTGTGGACCACCTCCAGTTGCAACAATGTTATAATAGGTGAACATAAAGAAGCAGATGAAGAGTCGGAAGACAGCATCAAAGGATCTTCTGCAGCAGGGATGTCCTACACAACAATGCGATTAAGAGCCAAATTTGAAGTTTGTGTGGCTGTTTTCCTATCCTTCTTCCTTTCATATTTTGTGTCTACAATACTTAAGTTAGCAATAAGTAGGCAATGTGAAGAAGCACACTTTGGATCAGGACACTATTCAGCATTTAATAAATCAAGCAGCTCAGTTACAGGCAGCATTAGGGCAGCTAATGGAGGAAAGGAGAGAACAGTTGTTTCCTGGTATACCTATAACGTATACCAACGCCGCCGGTGCATTGCTCACACCATTTCTGGGAAAATCAGGGGAGGATGGCTTAGTATTTTTTGATAATTTGGACACAGCTGCTAGGTTGCGAAATTGGGGTAATGAGTAATTGTTGGCAATAGCCAAGCAAAAACTAGTATGGGATGCTAGGTCTTAGTGATGCATCACAAAAAGTTAGGAGAAGCACAGTCATTTGATGTCTTCAGGGAAGGGATGGTGGAGAGATACAGGAGGAAGAATGCATCAATACTACCATGAGCAATGTAACAGTATGTTTAAAAAGCCTGAGAAATCAAGAGAAAGTTTTGTAGGCCGTATTCACAAAATTTTCAGTACTTATGAGTTAACGGAAGGCTACAGTACTAACAAGGTCATCTTGAAGGAAGCGGAGCAGAGAGTATTTGATACATTTTATTTGGGTTACAGCTAAAGATATCATGAACAGTACAGATGGAATTTCCAAAGACACTGAATCAAACAATAGAAGCCATGATAGCATTAGCTGAGGTAGATATCGCCATAAAGCCACAAGGAAAGAACTTAATATTTAATGTAGAGGTTAAATGCAGTGCTGGATATGTGGACAGTTGGAACATTCTGAGTTCAATTTCAGTCACAGATATTAACAGACACACGGAAGATGCTCTCAGGCCAAACTGTGCAGTAAGAGTTAGCACAAGTGCAAAACCAGTGACAGAACTTTTTGTGACCAATTGGGTAAAAGGAAAGTTGTGTAAAGTTTCTTAGATATCAGATCATAGGTATCTGTGGCAAATAACGGTATACTTAGTAAAGCAAAATTAAATCTGCCATGCTGGGCATTGAGCAGCGTATGTGAGGGTTATGCAGATTCACACGGTTCAACAGTAATAGCTTTCCATGTGGCAGAAGGTAACTTCCGGGTTGATGTGGAAGTTCTGTGGTCAGCAGTGGCTACAAAGTCATTCCTGGTGTAGATTTCCTAGTTGGACATCATGCCAAAGATGGCTTGGAAAGACATGTAGTAGAGCTGGATGAAGCACTGTTTCATGGAGGGTCTACTGCCAGAATCCCATTAATGTCATAAGCTTCACCCCTATGGTAAGAGTGGCCACCTAAACTGTGTACAAGGCCCCTTAAAGTCAACTCATGTGATATCATGCTGAATGGTACTGTGAAGATAATCTGGGTTGATGTAGTAGCTAAGCTGCAAGTGAATTCTTTGTGCATTTTTGAACTTTAGATAAAAGTGGAGGACTGGACAAGATGAAATGTATTGCATACTGTAGTTTATCCTATGTACTGAAAATGGAAGGAAGAAAAGTAGTATCTCTTAGTGTTGATAACTTTAGCCCTGAGGAGGAACAACTATCATACGATACCATGTTAGCTAATTTATAGCTACTATTTTTCTTTAAGTGAAATTACACCTTTTTTTCAACACAATAATTATTTGTCCTCTGTGCTGGACATTTTAGCTGTCTCCAGAAATTTTTTGTCCGTGGTATTTGGTTTCTGCTGTTTGCTATACAGAGACGTTCCACTTCACTGCATCATGGTGACCATTGCTGGCAATTTCTCTGCAATGTTGTCCGGAAAGAAATGTAAGAATGAATGTCATACTCAGTTTTCTGTTGTTATTTATTGATGTTGTTGTTAATAGATCAATAAATTAGGTTATAGTCTACATATTAACCTAATGCTGTTACTTCTTCATTATTTACAAGAGTAAACAATAAAGTGCAGCCAGCTGGACAGATCGTCATAGCTTTGTTCATTTCTTATCACTGACTAATTTCTCTGACCACAGTATCTACTGTAAAATATGTCTGTGCTACTTATTACTTTGTGAGATGTATGAAATTAGCTGTTCATTAGGAATCTCTGTAATTCTCCCATAAATATTAATTTGTAATAGCCTTAGAAGTTCACAACTTTTTTTTTTCCTCCTATCTAATGCAGGTATGAATGAACCACTCACAGAAGCTGAAACTGAAAGAGAACTCCTAAAAGTAATATAATAGGGCAGTGATTCGAGTGACATAGGGGACTTTTCATATGAGGACGATCTTGACATTACTGTGAATGTGGACCCCACAAGCAGCATCAACTTTCTCTGATGCTTCTCCCACTAGTATAGTGAAAAGGTAGGACAGAAAAGCATAAGAATTCAATGGAGTGCCTCAACTCAAATGTATGTGCGATTATAATAAATCTGTGGGATGTGTGTATCTATGTGGCAGAATGATTTCTTACTATTAAATATCCACACACATAAGAAAGTGGCCTGTAAGAGTCTTCTTCCATTTCATTGATATGGTGATTGTGAAGTCGAGAACTGAGTAGAGAAAGGATCGGCAGGCACTAGTGCTAGTAAGAAATCAGTCATGGATTGATTGGATTTTACGATTTATATTTGTAAATCCTTGAGTTCAGCTGCAACTGCAGCATGACAAGACATTTACTCTTCAGACTCTAAATCTGAATATGCTGAAGTATTCCTAGGAAACGCACGAAGATAATTCAGGTTCCAAACAGAGATGTTAGGAAAATTGAGATTAGACATTTGCAACTCTGCCCAATTACAGGCAAAAATAAATGGATGAGATGCCAATACAAGAGCTGCAAAGCTTAAACCAAGCTCATATGCTCTGAATTCCATGTATATATGAAAACCTGCAGCCTATCATGGAAGACTTCATGAAGGTATCATAGGACCAAGTAAGAGACACTGGTCAGTACCTGTCATCATTGTACTGAAAAAAATAGCCAGATTGCAGCAAAGCAAATCAGTTCTCTTGTGACAACTAGTACTTAAATAAGATAACAGTGTCAGAAGCGTATCCAATACCAAATGTAACAAATATTAGATAATATGAACCAGTGTTGGTACTTAACAACTACGGACCTATGAAGTGGATACCATCAATTAGAGGTAGCACCAGAAGATCATCCAAAGACAGAATTGTGAACATCTTCTGTTCGTTATAATATAATGCATGCCTTATGGGCTGAAAAATGTACCAGCTACTTTCCAGCGATTATTAGATAGTGTATTGGGAGGATTAAAAGTGAAGCAATGCAAGGTCTGTTTGGATGATATAATTGTGTCTCCAAAGAAATCCAGTGGTATATAGTGCATCTATGTGATCGATCTTCTATGTGCAGTATAGTTAACCCTTAGCTTGGAAAAGCAGCATTTCATTTTAGAAGAAGTCCATCACTTGGGTCATATTATCAGTTGAAATAGGGTTTGTGCCAGTCCATGGATGACTACTGGCATCAGAATTTTCCAACACCCACTTCAATGAAGGAATTGCAATCATATTTAGGCACTCCCAATTTTTATCAAAATTCGTGCTAAAATTTGCAGAAATTGCGAGATTCTTCTCTCAGTTGTTAATGAAGGGCATAAAGTTTCATTGGTCACCAGACTTTAAACCAGCATTTCTAAAACTCAATCACTTTTTAATGTCTTGTCCATTTCTTATCTTTCCTGATGACCAGAAACAGTTTATGCTGTCTTATGACTCCAGCATTCTGCCATATGTTACATTTTGATTCAGGAAATAGATGGATAGGAACACACTGTAGTTTATGTGTATGCATCCAGAATAGATCATAAAGGAATTATTCAAGAGCTGAGAAAACAATGCTGCCATTAATATTCAAAGTAACATATTTCCGATTTATTTATACACATATAATTTTAAAGTAATAACTGATTATGCAGCATTAAATTGTTGTTAGGACCTAAAAATCCTTCTAGTATGTTTACTAGATGAGCATTGCATCTCATTTGATGTCAAAGTAATGCACCATCCAGGTAGATTACAGGACAATGTAGATGGCACTAACACCTAAATACATGCCCGAGAATGTGCTGGCATAGACAAGGATGAATGGAAGGAACTGCAAAGCAGTGATCTAGATTGTCAGTGGTTTGTCAGGCAGCCACAATTTAACTTGGAGGACAGATATCGTACAGGAAGAAGAAATGTAAGCTGTGGATTGTAGTGCCAGAGACATTACAAAACAAAGTATTGAGGCAGGCCCATAACTGTATTTTAGCTGTACACGGTATCAGCAGGGCAACAGAATGCAGAATAATACAAAATTACTGGTGGATCACAGGCAGAAAGGACAAAAGGACATCAATTGTTACATAAATAATTGTATACCATGCACTTGAAGAGGGAAGGTCAGTCACCTAAAGATTATCTTACAGAGATAACCTGAGACGAATAAACCATTTCAAACGATTGGTATAGATATCCTGAGATCATTCACGTAAACACCAGCAGGAAACTATTATATTTTTATGATAATGGGTCATTTCTCACATTTTGTTACTATGACAGCCATATGAAACCAGCAGGCCAAAATAGTTCCACATGCAGTGCTGAACCAGTTGATTATATTTGGAATGTGTGATAGAATAATATCTAACCAAGGGACAAATTTTATGTCCAATTTAATGAAGCTGTTACACCAGTTGTTGCCATTAAGAAACTTCAGACTAGTGCTTCAAGTCCACAGGCAAACTGTTGAATGGAAGTTCATCAGATGACCACAGTGGTGGTAAGCTACTACCTTAACTCACAGCATAATGACTGGGACACTAAACTTGCCTACATCACAGGAACATACAGTTTAAAAACCGATGAGAGCACCATGTTGTCCCCAGCTGAGATGGTTTTTCTCAGAATATGTCATCTCCTATTGAGTTTCCAACCCTACCCCAGGAAGTGATATTTTGGCAGTAAGAAATTTGTCTAAAAGGTTAAAAACTGTTTGGTGACAGGTGAAAGCAATGAACACCAAAGCTCTGGAACAACGAGACAGGACACAAAATAAGACAGTACCGGTAGTGTTGACTGAGAATCATGCAGGTCAATGGATTATGATGATCAACTCATATGCACCAAAACCTTAAGAAATTTCTGATACGTTACAAGGGTCCTTTCAGGCACCAGAATGTCATCTGTTAACAATAGCCTACAACTTCTAAATTGTCACACAACAGTCCATGGCAGTCAGATTCGGCATTTTAGGGGAAACATAGAAGTGTCACAAGTATCTTCTAAAGAGAGGACAGGAAAGGAGAGGAGAAACTATGAAAAAGCGAGAAAAGGGAAATGTTAGGCAAGAAAAGCAAAACAGTTCTGTAGTTATCCCTGACACATTACTATTAATTTTGGCCTTGAGCTGGAATAATAGGGCAACTAGAGAATGGCAAGATAACCACGGACACAATGTGTTTATGACTTGTATGTGTTTTCTTATTAGTTATTTGGATTATATGCCTATATATTTTATTGTAATATTTTTGTTTTAGGAAAGACTGAAGTGCAGAGGGTGTTAATTTTGTGAAACTGGCTCACAAGCGAAGATAGATGTAATGTTTAGTGTAAGTTATAGGTTGAAAGAATTTTGAATGAAACTATACTTGCAGTATTACACATGGCTAACAGGAAAAACACCAATACGCATAATGTGATAGGTTAATTATTCTGTTAAGGTTGCAGATTTAGTTGATGGGGAACTAGTTGTTTATTGTCAGTGGGCTTGAATGGCAAGTAGATTATCACTGAGGATGACTGTGTATTTGTATACATGTTAATTGTAGATCTTTAACTTTATGTGGAAAGATTTTTGTGAACTCAGTTTGTTTATGTAAGGTTGATGGTAATATCAGATGGTTCCACTCCAAAAGAAGTCATATCGGACAAAGAGAGAGTTTCCTCAATGAGGAAACTTGCATATGCTGTACCATGCATAAAGAAGCCTCTGACCAAGGGGCAGAACAGAGTGTGAACATTCATAGGTCATATCTGAAATGCAAAAAATACTATAAAGCTAAACTTCTTCTGGCAAAAAAACAAGCTGTGGAAAACTATATAGAAAGAGCTCCCAATAAATGCAAGGCAGCCTGGCAAATAATAAAACAAGAGAATACACCGAAACACACAGAAACAGCTCTGCTTGATCCTGAAGAATTAAACGAGTACTTTTTAAACTCAGTTAAAGAAATAAGTAACAGTATCAAAGCAACAAATTCATCTGCAATGAACCTTGTTGGAACACCACTGCCTGTTAACCTGGCATTTCAATGGAGGGCTGTCACACCTGCTGATGTTATAAAAGCTGTATCCAAATTTTCAGGTTCTAAAATTATGGACTGTTATTGGTTATCAAATAACATAATTAAAAAGACAATACACTCAATCGCCAAACCATTAGCTTATATTTTTAATAAATGTGTAGAATTTGGAGTTTTTCCGGATGCACTCAAGGTATAAAAAGTTGTCCCAGTTTTTAAAAAAGGAGACAAACATCTCCACCAAAGCTACAGACCAGTCTCCATTGTTCCAATATTCTCAAAGGTATTTGAGGCGCTGATACACACACAAATAAGCAACTTCTTTGAAAAACACAATATCCTATGTAACAATCGGTTTGGCTTTCGAAAAGGGAAGAACACAACAGGGGCAATCTTGGAAATCATTGACCAAACCTTAACAGCTTTTGAAAATAATAACATGGTATCACTGGTATTATGTGACCTAAGCAACGCTTTCGATTGCATTCCTGTTGACATACTACTGGGGAAACTAGAGTTTTATGGGGTGAGAGGGAGCACTTTATCTGTGATAAATTCTTGTTTAAGTAACCGAAAACAATTCGTTTCAGTCAGAAATTTAAATTCTTCCATCATGGAAATCAGCACAGGTGTACAACAAGGGTCTATCCTTGGACCCTTCTTCTTCATTGTCGCTATTAATGATTTACCTAAAAATATAGCTCACCCTGTTGTGTGTTATCCTGACGATACAACACTACTTACCACACGTCAGAATATTTCAGATCTGAATAACCTAACAAAAGAAACACTAGATAAGGCCCTGGACTGGTTTGCAGCCAATAAGCTCCTATGCAACCCTGACAAAACACAACAACTTTTAATGGGAACATCAAATGAAGTAGGCAATAAGCTGGTAAAACTCTTAGGTATTCACATTGACACAAAACTATATTGGGAGGAACATGTCAGTCATGTATGTGAAAAAATATCTCGGGTGGCATACCTTCTCTTGAAACTAAGGGAGGTAGTGAGCTTGGAGTACCTTAGGGTGACATACTTTGGGCTATTCCAGTCACATATTTCATATGGTCTTATTATATGGGGGCACTCCCCTCACATCAAAAACATATTGAAATTACAAAAAAAGAGTCATACGTATAATATGTAAAAGAGGTCATAGGGAGCATTGTCATCCTCTTTTCTCCAGACTCAGAATACTTACAATTATAAATTTATACATCTATGTGTCTGTACTCTATATTAAAAATAATATTTCAGAATTTATTGCCAGAAAGGAAATACACGAACACAACACCAGGGCGAACGGTAATTTAGACATACTGCGCCACAGATTAGCGAGAACAGGAAATTCCCACAAAGTTAACCCACTCAAAATGTTCAATAAACTGCCAATTCATGTTCAGTCTATGGATACAAATTCTTTTAAAATTAAGTGGTAGAGCTGGCTGTCAGATCATCCATTCTATGACATTAAAGAATTCTTTGAGATGCCTGAGGAGAATATAAGCATGTAAAGTTGTCTGTAGTTAAACATATTATTTTGTGCTGTGGTTAATCATGTTTAATTACAAAGTTTATACTATAAACAATAAAATACAATATTATATTAGATTATAAGATAGCTTGTTGCGTTAGTTTTAAAAGCTATCCTTTGTAATTCGGTACACTGCCATGCTTCAAATGTATTTATAATGTATTGACAGAAGTTTATTTTGTTGTTCTGTATGTACTAGTACATCTTGTATGACGAAGCCAATATCATTGTAAAATGATCTATGGTGAATAAAATTCTTGAAATTCTTTCTTGAGTGGATCTACACTGGTTTTACTCCATACCAAACCAAACAGTTGGTATATTTGTAACTAGGAGATCAGCAAAGTGGCACCCATGAATAGAACTATGTGGTCAGGGATTGTTTATCAATGGTACCCAATGTGCCATATTTGGATTGACCTTTCAGTTTCCACCACCATGATGTGAACCACCAATCTTATTGGACCCCACATACTGATATGCGTACTTGATCTACCCTTTGAAATTTTACTCACTGAAAACCTAACCTTCCTAAAGAATGCAGTAGATCCAACCATCACTAGATCAAGTGTTAGCCACACAGCATGACCACATGTCAGTGGAACACCTGTGAGAGCACATAAAAAACACACAATGAGCTTCAGCAGTGAGTAGTAACTATGGGACTCTCAACGTCAGCCACCTCTTTAATTTTCAACAGTAATAATAATCTTTTACTATCAGTTCAAGCAGAAAGCTGCCCAAATCCCATCTGACAACCTACAACCTACGGATTCAAATCAGGCATAATGGCACCAACCAGAAGCAAGCTGACTTGGGACAAAGTGTACCAGGAACATAGACCTCTGTGTAGACTTACATGCTAGTGAAGACAGACAGATAATGTAAAAGTGAAATGGAGGGGAAAGGAGTGTAAATAATCTAGTGTCTGTATTTCAGTAAAATTTGAGGGCAAATTTTCTTCATGGAAGGGAGGAATGTATTAGGGTAATGCTACAAGCGAAATTTAAAAGCAGCAATGCAGTGCCAGGGCAGAATCAGGCTACAGCCAAGCTTGGCATGAGTCAGTGAACTACGTATTTAGCAGCTTCACAGTCACCTCTATGTTGACAGACCGTGCATGCTGTAATGCTTCAGCGAGGATTTGTAGCTATATTACTGACCGTGGCCCAGCACTTTTTGCTTGACCCACTGATTCTGAATTACCATGACAGTAGCAAGGAGAAGCAGTATTTGAGGAGGCATGAACCAGCTCATCATCATCGAACAGGTAGGCAGTAATGTGACGTCAAACCTGTGCCACTCTGTGCTATGCTGATGACACAGATGCTTCTGCCTCAATTGGGCACAAACTGCTGCCTGCCATCTAAGTGTATGGGCACCACAGGCAACCTGGAACTTGGCCACTATCCTGAGGGTATGACGTGAGGATCCAGCCATCTCCATCCTCACTGGTTACACTCAGCCCTGGAGCGAGACTGCCTGCAGCCTGATGTCCTCACAGCGAAGGGTATGCGGTTGTGAGTGTGTGTGTGTGTGTGTGTGTGTGTGTGTGTGTGTGTGTGTGCGTGTGTGTGTGTGTGTGTGTGTGTGTGTGTGTGTAGGAAAATTCACTCAAGAATTGTTGACCTGTTTTTATCATTAGAAGGTACAACTTCAGTACTGCCAATAGACACAAATAGAAGTACATAAACTATTCTAGCTTTGCAACCAAAATTCATTCATAAGGGAGGAGAGAGGGATGTGTTGCGAAGAATTTAAAGGGATATTTTGCCAGCTACATAAAATAACCTGCCACTGCGGTGGCTGCAGTTGGGGGAGTGCCCAAATGCTATAGATTTCCTGATTAATCAGAGAAACTACAGCTTCCATATCCATACGCAAATGAGTTGTAACCCCATTGTTATCCATCTCATTCAAGAGTTCATTAGGTGCTTGGCTGGGTTCTGCCGAGACTGGAGTTAAAGTGAATGGCGACGCTTTGTCAGGTTCTGCTGCCACAGTATATTCCGGAACACCAGTGCATCAGCCCGCAGTGCTGTTTTCCTGACCAGGTACACTGCTCCTAAGTGCCCTTGCCTGCAACAGGCATAACATGTTGAAAAAGTATAGACAAAGGCGACATTTGTGACTTGTCCAGCAGTCTGGACTAGTCTTGAGTGTCAATGGGAGCGAATCCTAAGCTGACGGGAACTCATCTTACTGTCTAAGGAATGTGATCAATTTTGAGGTGCCTGGCTAGGTTTCGTCTGATTTCTAAGTCCATTGAAACCTATTTGGAAGCAAGAATTGATACTTGCACAAGACTCACACACTGAGTGTCATCCGGGGACCTAACTTGCAGATATGCAGAAGAAACCTGAACTATTTGCAGTTTGAACTAGAGATGGGGGATCCGCTCTTGAACTAATTCATAGAGTTCAATCTTTCAAAGGAGTGAACAATCAGTGATTCAGAAAAAAAGAACGGTAGCTCCAAACGTTTCCCACGGCAGAGAGAGAGAGAGAGAGAGAGAGAGAGAGAGAGAGAGAGAGACGGAGCATATCAGCAGCGCCTCTGCTGGTCAGAGCACAGTGCACGCCACACAACACAGCCAGCGCTGGCCTCTGCCCTTCTTCTACCTTGGCTGCCTGCATTGTGCAGTGCCCCATTGGATTTTGTGTTTCACATATGCCGTGCCGTCTCTGTGCGTCGTCTGCCGCGCAGTGTCTGGCGCAGCGTAACTTCGCATCGCACTCTGTCGGCGATCGTTTCAGTCGCACGTCCTGCCCTCTGGGCAGTTGATGCGAGCAACAGGACAGAGAGCCACCTAGCGGATAACATAGGAACTACTTGCAACAACCTGCTCACAAGGGAATGGACGATTTGTCTCGGAGCGGGTGAGTTCACCGCTCCCCCCACCCTCGGAACTCGCCCGCTCAACGCTCACCCCACTGTCTCGACTCTAGCCAGAGCGTTGAGCAAAGCGACTCAGGTGTCACTGTGGTCTCTGCGGTCTCAGCTCACGCAGTAATACAGCTCGCGGCTCGACCTGCTCGACTCAGCGCCTCTGCATCGGAGTTCGTCCCTACTGGATATTGTTCTTCGTAGTAATACCGCTATGTATATTACATTATTATGTTATGTATACATCAATTGTTTTTATTTTATTTTTATTTGTTTAAACTGATTAGATTAGGTTCCTGATGACTCCTCTTACTATAGAATTTTTATTATGGACACTCGAATTTACGCTTTAATTACGAGCGAACCGATAAACGTATTGCAAAATGTGATACACCAATATTTTCCTTGTTTTATTCTGCGTAAGGCTATATGCAGCACTTTCGTTTTACAGTCAAATTTATATTTTTTTTTCTTATCCTGGTACGGATTTTGCGATTTTAGGCGTCTTCGGAAGGAACCGTTCACTTTAAAAATATATGGCTTGCGATGTATTTGTATGAGGTTAATGAAATTTTAATACACTATAGCCAAATATATTGTTAATGTAAATCTCAAGTTACAACATTTTCCGATCACCCAAAAAACCACGATAATGCAAAATAAATCAATAATCAAAAACTTTGTCATATCGTGGAAATTTCAATAAATAATACAATATTCTTACTCATTATCTGTGTTACTTCAAAATAGGATCAAATAAGATCAAAATACAGGTATAGTACTGGAATAAACCAAGTTTAAAGGGCAATGTGCCTTCCATTTATTTTCTATTGTAAATGAGTGGTGAGTCATGAAAAAGAGCTAATTCATTTCAGGGAGTGAACAGTTCAGATCCAATCTCTGAAAAGAACAGTTTTGCCCATCTCTAGTTTGAACTGCTGCTGACACTTCATACAGTTTCACAGTATTAGTGATTGTGCTTAATTTGTGTTATGACGAATGCAAAGCTTTAATATGAACCTTCTCGTCTGGAGCTAATCTGACAACTACATCTCTCAATAAAGAATCAACATACAAGATCTCCCAGTTCGTAAATTTAGACTTAGATTTGTGGGTGAAAGCTTGCAAATCCACTGTCCAGGGTGCATCAGGTTGATCAGTCCGCTTCCTGCGTTGGTTAAACTGCAACTGTGCTGCCACAATTTGAGTTTGATGGCAGAAATAGTCCCTCAGCAGATTGAACAGTTCAGTAAATTTCAATGTTTCAGGGACCATGCACGCGAGCAGCTTTTGAAAAGTTTCATGAAGACTGTTATTACTGTTAACTAACAGGGTACTCTGTACAATGGGATCTGGTATGTTCCGTATCTTGCAATACAGGATAAATATGTGCAGGTAGTTTTTCTACCTCTCTACAGTGTCGTGAACACAGCAAACAGCGGCGTTGGAGGATGAAGGTTGCCCCACAGTTGCTTAACTCGCTGGCTTCATGACCACACTTGATTCGACTCAGCATTCTGCTTGATCATCTCCCGCATCTACTCCTGCTGTGTCGTCGTCGTTGCAACCACATCTGTACCTGGTGCTGTTACTGCAATATTATTTGACGTTACCAAGGCTCCAGAAAACTGTTTGTACGTCATTGCGAGCTATATTGTATATGACAGTCAGCCTCATTGTCAGTTTTGTAACCCATTACCTCCTTTCCCTGGAAAATGGCAAGAGGCTGAAAAAGACTGAGTGAGTGGATGACGGTTAGCTGTACACAAAGCTGGAGGCACAGACCTTGAGAGAGTCAAATATTGAGACAAAATGACCATTAACAGCATATGAACAAAACCTGATTATCAATCCAAGAGAATAATGTAGAACAAGCGTGTTACTGTGTGTGAACTGTAGCGTTGGCAACCGGAAAGCTTCAGTTACATAAGCACAAATGGCCGAGGAACACGCCCGTACCTTCCTGTTACCTATGATACCACGAGAGGGTCTTGCTGACTTACACATTCTTCTTACCGGCGACAGTGTGCCCTTAATACCTCACAACTTTGAACACCTAACGCTTGTGCATTCAAATCTATATTGATGTCTCAATCCAGCGATGATATTAAACTAACACTACCCAGTCTTAAAACAGGTTGATCCCCCTCTGAACACTACTAGGGCCTAACATGGGTGGTCTCACCTCTGAACCTACCCCCAACCCTGGAGGTACCAACAATGTGTATACACACACAGGCACAAAACAGCGTAATTGAGCTAGGAGTTTACAATTGGATTGAATATACAACCAAATGTAGAAGGCATGACCAGGAACAACTTCATAGTCACGTGACTGGAAACGTCGCCATCTTGGATCTTTTTGGTACATAAAAAGCTTTGAAAGCACGTCTCTGTAGGAGACGTGTGAGCTATGGAAGATAAACCCATAAAACTAGGTCTCCAATGAGTCAAATTTTACACCTCAAACTGTTTTTTAGACAATAATTGTAGTCTGTACAGAACAGAAATACGTCTGCATTCATCTCCTGAAATAATACCATTGTGCACTGCAATGCAAGATGTGCGAGACATTATCACCTAGTTTGGGTTATCTCACTTGAAATATAAAACATATGAGGGGAGTCTAGCACCCGTTAGTGGCTGGTCGTTAGCTATTCCGCAACGACTGTAAAAACTAAATGGAACTAATTCTTTTAAACCGGTAAAGGAAATCGGATTCTGTATTTCCGTTGTGGTGGAGAACGAAAAAGCTGGGAAGAAACAAATAATCCATGGGTTGAACAGACTGATGCTTTTCCAATGGACGTCATTCTTACTAAGGGAAAAGATTTTGTATGTAGTTTTTGTGAGAATAGAGACACAAGAATTACTGGAAAGGATGCAAATAATATTAAACAATCTTCAAAAAGCTGGCAAAGTTGTTATCCCATAAGCAGCATCAAAACGGTATGTTGCTGTCGAGGCTTTTGAAATGCTCGTTTGTACGAAATTTACTTCCAGGAAGAGATGCGAGTGCTATTCCTCTCATACAGACACATTGCTGCTTGTATTAAATATGCACATCCCCTTTGCTCGTGTACTGTGTGTCAGAGAGCTATTTCAGCAACAGTAAGAGCACCTGTGATGTAATAAATTTAGTATTGGCGAATAATTTCCCCATATAAAATGGTTGACTGCATGATTTACATTTGTAGCGAGTAATACTTGTGTAGATGTATGAAGTGGGGATTTTTTGTATTCTCTCTAAGACAAGAAAAAATCGATAGACCATGAAGGAATTAACCGAATGGGACAGGAATAGGTAGATGTCATATACATGTACAGACAAATAAATGATTACAATTTCAGAAAAACCCAATGATTTATTCAAGAGAAAGAGTTTCTAAAGTTGTTGGATGTCCTCCTAAGGGATATCGTGCCAAATTTTGTCCAAATGGTGCGTTAAATCGTTAAAATTGCGAGCTGGATGGAGGGCCCTGCCCATAATTCGCCAAACATTCTCAATTGGGGACAGTTTCGGCGACCTCATTGGCTAAGGTAAGGTTTGGTAAGCATGAAGACAAGCAGCAGAAACTCTCGACATATGCGGCCATGTATTATCTTGTTGAAATGTAATCACAGGATAAGGGCAACAAAATGGGGCGTAAAATATCGACGATGTACCACTGTACTATAACGGTGCTGCGGCTGACAACCAAAGGGGTCCTGCTATGAAACGAAATGGCACCGCGTACTATCACTCCCTATGTTGGGCTGTATGGCGGCCGATACCACTTCCGGGGCATCTCCAGACACATCTTTGCTGGTCATCGGGACCCAGTTCGAAGCAGGACTCATCACTGAAGACAGTGTAACGTTGTTGCTTTAATTTGCTATGAAAGCGGCGCTGCTATTCAAGACCATAAAAGTGGGTTAAAAGCTGTGAGCTGTCTGGGGAAGTTAACCTTGCATTACTGCGCAACTGTTTCACCAGGTATCCTGTCTGGCTTGCAAAATTCCCAACCAGACTAACATTAATTATAATCTTTTAATAGTCATACAATAACTGGTGATATATATATATATATATATATATATATATATATATAATATAACTGGTTTATTTATTTTTATTTAAATTCTCTTTTATATATATATACACTCCTGGAAATTGAAATAAGAACACCGTGAATTAATTGTCCCAGGAAGGGGAAACTTTATTGACACATTCCTGGGGTCAGATACATCACATGATCACACTGACAGAACCACAGGCACATAGACACAGGCAACAGAGCATGCACAATGTCGGCACTAGTACAGTGTATATCCACCTTTCGCAGCAATGCAGGCTGCTATTCTCCCATGGAGACGATCGTAGAGATGCTGGATGTAGTCCTGTGGAACGGCTTGCCATGCCATTTCCACCTGGCACCTCAGTTGGACCAGCGTTCGTGCTGGACGTGCAGACCACGTGAGACGACACTTCATCCAGTCCCAAACATGCTCAACGGGGGACAGATCCGGAGATCTTGCTGGCCAGGGTAGTTGACTTACGACTTCTGGAGCACGTTGGGTGGCACGGGATACATGCGGTCGTGCATTGTCCTGTTGGAACAGCAAGTTCCCTTGCCGGTCTAGGAATGGTAGAACGATGGGTTCGATGACGGTTTGGATGTACCGTGCACTATTCAGTGTTCCCTCGACGATCACCAGTGGTGTACGGCCAGTGTAGGAGATCGCTCCCCACACCATGATGCCGGGTGTTGGCCCTGTGTGCCTCGGTCGTATGCAGTCCTGATTGTGGCGCTCACCTGCACGGCGCCAAACACGCATACGACCATCATTGGCACCAAGGTAGAAGCGACTCTCATCGCTGAAGACGACACGTCTCCATTTGTCCCTCCATTCACGCCTGTCGCGACACCACTGGAGGCGGGCTGCACGATGTTGGGGCGTGAGCGGAAGATGGCCTAACGGTGTGTGGGACCGTAGCCCAGCTTCATGGAGACGATTGCGAATGGTCCTCGCCGATACCCCAGGAGCAACAGTGTCCCTAATTTGCAGGGAAGTGGCGGTGCGGTCCCCTACGGCACTGCGTAGGATCCTACGGTCTTGGCGTGCATCCGTGCGTCGCTGCGGTCCGGTCCCAGGTCGACGGGCACGTGCACCTTCCGCCGACCACTGGCGACAACATCGATGTACTGTGGAGACCTCACGCCCCACGTGTTGAGCAATTCGGCGGTACGACCACCCGGCCTCCCGCATGCCCACTATACGCCCTCGCTCAAAGTCCGTCAACTGCACATACGGTTCACGTCCACGCTGTCGCGGCATGCTACCAGTGTTAAAGACTGTGATGGAGCTCCGTATGCCACGGCAAACTGGCTGAAACTGACGGCGGCGGTGCACAAATGCTGCGCAGCTAGCGCCATTCGACGGCCAACACCGCGGTTCCTGGTGTGTCCGCTGTGCCGTGCGTGTGATCATTGCTTGTACAGCCCTCTTGCAGTGTCCGGAGCAAGTATGGTGGGTCTGACACACCGGTGTCAATGTGTTCTTTTTTCCATTTCCAGGAGTGTGTGTGTGTGTGTGTATATATATATATATATATATATATATATATATATATATATATAAAGAGAATTTAAATAAAAAGAAATAAATCAGTTTATATTTGGAAATTTATTTTAACATTGATCATTGAAATTTCAGCATATTAAACGTGAGTCATACCTAAGCTGGTGCCTTATTTAGGACTGTGAAAATGTGAGTTTGTAATCTTACGGAACACATCAAATATGGAGCCAAGATTGGGAGACTGCATACAACACTGCATTCATAAAATAACACTCGAAGAATGTTGAAACATACACAAGAAGAAATTAACCACAACCAACCGATTCAATTTTCACCCAAAGAAGTTACGTTCATAGCACAATCCTGTCCGTCATGTAATTACCACACACTGGTATACTAAATTCATACTAACTCTCTGTGAAACCTTCCCGAAAAGAATAGCCGAGGGCTACTTTGATGATTACACCACATGCTTCACGAGGTCAACTTGGTTTACACAAAGAGTGTAACTCCCCAATAATTTTGATAATTAAAATAAATTAGATCGAAAAGCAATTTACAAAAGAAAAACCTCGAACTGGTTACTATCGTCTTACTATTAACCTGATGGGTCAAACAATTGTATAAGCACATGGTACTGGTCTCACAAAGTACACCCTACGTGGGTTGAACATAAAGAAAAGTTGCTATACTGAAAAATATTGTCAAGACGAGACGTTATAATCTCACGCACATTCGCATTGAAGATTGATGATGCTAGTTAGAGTTACTGATCAACACATGGTTCCACTTTACTCACAAAGTAGTGACAAAGCAACTACCGGAATATATTCTGAACTTCACACTCGAATTACACTGCATTGCAATTTAAGATAACATTAGATATTTGAGAGCTAAACCTGAAATAAAGGTGATCAAATTTTCAGTTAGGCTGAACTTAAGAAATCCATTGTCCTACGGACTTAGCAGACACGCGCTTAGCCAGAGATCTTACCACTTCAGACGCTCGCCACGGACAGACTGACCTGGTCCCTTTCTGAGGGTGGCTCCCAAGTACAAACGGAAGTGGCGAGAGGGGCAGCTTCCAATACCAACATGACAAGGGACGGACAGGACCATACTAAGGATGGAAACCTCTTTGCTTTTAGAAAGTGTAGCTACCTGTTCCGACGTTGGTCCTACTGTTCTCTAGCAGACAGGCTTGTCTGCTACCCTCAAGCATGCAACTAGAAATACATTTGCTCATTCATCCTCTCACACAGAAGGGAAGGGGGATGACAGTGTCTTATCATGTACAGTATATAAAAGAAAGCGGATGTAGGTTCCGTATGAGACTGTGTGACATGAAATACATATAAACTGTGTTTTAAAGTGTAGTAGTGTGACAGATCGTTCTTGTTTATGTGTAAAAGTAACACGTTCCACTACTCTGTCTCCTCCCAGAGAGTCAGAAACGCCACAGTAAATTTAGAAGAGGAATTTATGCCGTAAATGACAACAGATTTAAGAAATTAACATGAAAGGAATCCATCAGAGACCTTTCAACAGTTCTGTTCTAGTCAATGAGATTCCAGGGTGATAACGTGTCTTGAGACTTTTGGAGCATTATGGGAGTGGCCCTACAAGCAGCTGGGGATTTTGACGGTCTAATACGCCAGTTGGGCAAAATTTTGCGCGATATACATCAGGAGGACATCCAACAACTCAGTCAATCAATGCCAAGCCGAATAACTGCTTGCATAGGGCCAGAGATGGACCAATGAGTCACTGATTTGTTCAGTTAGTGGAGCCATTTTTCTTGAATCAATCATCCAATTTTTCTGAAATTGTAATCATTTGTTTGTCTGTATATGTACATCACATCTGCCGATCTCTGACCCATTTGGATGATTCCTTCATGGTGCGAAGGAGTTATGCAAATTGTGCACAAATTGACGTTTATACAAGTAACGATGGAAAATGCACAAATGCCAGTATTCGATTATGTTGGCAAGAATGGGTGAACCACGACCGAGCACAGCATCAGGAAAAAACTGGTCTACCTAGGAAGATAACAGAATACGAGGACTGAGCAGCCGTCAGAGAGGCACTCAGAGTGCTGAATTCATCATTATCATCGACACGACGTGCAGATGGTACTTCAGTGACCATGAGGACCACTAACAGGCGAGTCAAAGAAAAGGGTCTGAGTTCAAGGCGCCCCTTGCACCAACTACAATTGCCCTATGTACACCAACAAGATTATTCGCGGTAGTGCTGGGCACGTTCAGCATGGGATCTCATTGACTAGAGTAGAACTGTCTTCAGCAATGAGTCCCGCTTCGAAATGAGCCCCAATGACCAGTCAAGACGTGTCTGTTGACGACCAATACAGTGATGGAATACCAATCCGACTGTCACTTGCCATGTGGCCCGACGACCGGGCGTGTTGGTCTGTGGTGCCGTTTCATTTCGTAGCGAGAATTGTGGCTGGCCTGAAAAACTTAAATACATACCCGTTCACGAGACACAACAAATCGCTACTGAACGAACAAACATTCGACCTGACGTCCACGCGAGGGGAGGGGGTCCCAACGCCAACCAACCATCAATGCATCAGTGGCGTAGCGTGGTTGAAAAGGTTGGGGAGACTCTGCAGTGATTATAGGGAGACAAAATGGTGCAATAAACAATAATTTAAACAAATGAAACAAAATGCATCAAATAAAACAACAACAAATACTACTGATACCACTACCACCGCCACTAATAATAATAATAATAATAATAATAACTTGTTCAAGAAACGATGACAGATTTGTAGAGCTCCAGCAGCAAGAGAAGAAGCACTTATATTTTCTTGTGCACAAGTGCAATGCGCCTGTCTTTTCCTTCCACGAATAAGTCTATAACTCGGTCTACAAAGATCTGATCACTGGACAGCTCTCCAAATAGTGTCTTTTCTATTGATAACGTGCTCAAACACGACAGCCGGATGTTGGACATTGAATTCCTTAAATAATTCTTCACTCGTTTAAGAGTACTCATGCTTCGTTCACTGCTTGCTGTAGTTGCGGGTAGGGTCAAAACCAAACGCAGGAACTTCGTTGTTACTTCATAAACAGAGTCTAAATCATTGTTGACAATGTACTTTAAGACGATTCTTGGAGATAGTGTTTTTTCTCATCAGCGTATATGTTCCACAGTTCATTTTCAAGTTGTTCTTGTTTGAAAAAATGGTATTGTTCTAATAATTGAAGTAGTTTCAACTTTGGGAATTCTTTTTGATAGTTCGGGAAACACTTTTCGTTCAAAAGTTCAACAGACTGAAATTGGGGAAAGTCTTGAAACCTTCTTTCCATCTGAACAATTTGCAAATCCAGTATCTCGTAAGTTAGTGTCCTGAGAGATGTCTTTTGACTGTCACAGAATGATAAGTTGCCATTCAAACACAAGCTGCATTTAATGCATTCGTCAACGAATTCATCTGTTTTTAATTGTCGTAAGTTTCTCAAAACAACTCTTATTTCATCTTGGCAAGCAGTTATGCTGACAGATTTTGACTGAAGAACATTAAAGAGATGGTCAACATAAACAAAGCACCCTCGGTAGAAGCAAAGCAAGTAGACAAACGTAGGATCTTCCATCCGTCATTTCATTCCCACAGCACAGCTCAAAGATTCTGGGTCCCACTGAGGGTCTGTATCATCAAATATATAATTATAAACACTATATAGCCCTGAGAAATGACTAGATGTTGTTGAAACTGCCCTGGAACGAAAGTTCCAGCGTGTATTGCTCGCATGTGGCAGTTTAAATCCTTTCTCAGTTAGCAATACAGTTCGGATGATTAGCTGAAAACCGAATGGAATGCAGTAAGATCACTTACAAACATGCGTACTTGTATGATTTTGGAGGAATGTAACAGTACCAAATTCAGTTGGTGTACGTAACAATGAATAAACAGCGCATAGTGACAGAACTGCTTCACCAATTGTTGTAGTCCCCTTTCTCTGCCCGCCGTTACTGAAGCGCCATCTTTGACTAACCACTTTTCCTTCCACATTCCATTCTTTCAATACTGCATGAATAATGTTTGACAAACCTTCAGCAGTTTTACCTCCAGAAACATCGTAATATCCAACGAATCTTTCCTCAATTTTGTCTGCAATACAGTACCTGAATATTATACTCATTTGACCCTTGCATGACACGTCTAATGTTTCATCAGCCTGAATCGAAATGAAATTGCAGTTCTGAATTTGAGATTTTATTTTCTTATTAACTGACAGAGTTATCATTTCTATTACATCATTCTGTATATCTGGAGAAGTTCCTTTAAAGGTTGAAGATGATGACAGATGATCTCGGATTAACTGCTCTCCTTGAGCTAGTAAATCCAACAATTCCAGATAGTTACCTTTGTTGCTGGAGGATTCGTCTTCTCGATGGCCGAGAAAGGCTAGTTCTTCTTTACAAAGAAATACAATTGCCTGAATAAGACGAGCCAATACTTTCCTGCTGGATGCAACTTGTTTGTTGTATTTTTTATTGCTGTCAGACCAGCGGCTCCAGAAAGGGTGTGCTCAATTCTACTTTGCCCAATAACTGCAATGATTCTTTGTTCTGCAGGTGACGTTTTGATATCTGATGAATTTGTGCTTTCCTGTCAAAGTTCTTTATTGTACAAATGCCCTCATTGCATCATTCCTTTTCACCACCAAACAGAAGACATATATAACAATATAATATGTTATTGACTGCATTCGCAGTCAGCCAAGCATACTTTTCGTACCAGGCTGTCTGAGAAGTGCGTTTTTGTTTGGCTTCACTTAAAACTACACTGAGTATAGGAGTAGGTCGTTTGTCCTTCAATTCTCACTTTTTTTCGTATGTTAATATAGAAAAAGGCGTTTTTAATAAAAAGTCTATAAGGTGTTCAGTTGCTGGCTCACTCATGTTGGCAACACAACGAAAATATGCACTAAAATCACACAAGAATGACTATGAACACAAACCGCGCGACTGTTCCCTTCCGTGTTAAAAGCCAGCATTAGAAGCGGCAGAGACTAGTCTCGATTCCTGCCAGCAAGCTAGAGTTGTGGCGATTCGTGAATGAGTCGTTCATTTGAACGACTCTAAATAAAGAATCGTAAGAATCGAATCGTGAAAAGGACGAATTGTCGTTCAAAAGAATCGTAAGAACGATTGCGTGTTTTCGAGTCGTGACGATTCCAAGTTCCAAAGATTCATCGATTCTTAGTACGCTATGCTTTGAAGGCAACTTCCAAATCATGCCGAGTCGTACCGAATGATTACGACCGCCAGATGGCAGTCAAGTGGAGGATGCGTGTGAACAAAGGAAGCAATTTTGCACCACCTTTCGCACAAATCGACTCCTCTTTCCTCGCATACTGAAATAAAACAATAGATGCAATCAAATCAAACGTGACCTTCCATCAATCAAGGCATTACACGTATAAATCGAGAATCACACTTGTAACGTTAAATGCATGTTTACTCATAAATTATTTCTGGCATATCTTATCATGACACAGTTCGATTCTAACACCATTGAAAATTTCAGACATGTCCTGCCATCTGTGAGTAAGATGTAGAACTTTTTGCATTCCCTTAAGGATCGTGCCATCGCAGACTAGAATGAATCGTGAAAGAATCGTGAACGAATCGTAGGAATCGATTCGCAATGTGAGATTGAATCGTAGGAATCGAATCGGGAAAAAGAATCGTGATGCCCAACTCTACAGCAAGCGCAGCGCACCGGCCTACGTGGTAGAGGGGAAGTGGAGGGGGCGCAGGCGCACACAGCCAGGTAAGCAAGGGAGGCAGAGACTGTGAGCAGGCGAGTCTCAAGCAGGCAGATACATCAAACTGAGGGTGCGGCGACGCGGGCTACAAAGCTGGTGTCTTCGCACATTTAGTGGTCTCAGTAGAAAGTTGTTTATATTTTTGTTATGAATTACTATTGCATCTTTTTTAAGGGAGACTAAGTCTCAAAGTCTCCCCTCACGCTACGCCACTGCAGTGCATTGATGTTTTCGCCAGCAGACCGAACCTCAACCAAGGCCAACCGCTTCGTTGGCTCCAATTTGTCGCTCTGTACACCAGAGGCGTGCATTCCGGGTATGTTAGGCAAGCGCTGCTTACCCATACGAATTTTCAGTAGTGAAAATAACTCAGATTTTTCTGTTATCAGTCCTCTGTGTTCTGGAAGCATAAATGTTTCTTCCGCAACTTGTGTTTCTGCAATGGTAAAGCTGCAACCTTTACCACTAACATGAGCTAAGAGCTGCTTTTGTGCGATACGCGTGGTGGAGCGGATGTGTGTGCGCATGCGCACAGGCGAGACTTTGAGCGACTTGGGGGAAACTGTGAGGCTTCCGCTGCCCTGTTAGGCTAAATTTACATTGCCAGCGATGCGATGCCGAGCCGAGCGGAGCGATGACGCGCTGCAATCACGTGACAATGGGCAGGCTTGGTTTAACAGTAACAACAGAGCAGTGCCCGTTTAGACTGGAGGCTGGGCCGAGAGATGTGATGCGGTGCGATGCGATGACTCCGCTGTAGTCGCAACTAGAGATGGGCAAACTGACACACGTAAATGTTTCGAAACAAATGAAACAGTACAATGTAATGTTTCGATACGGTGTTTCGAAACAGTGAAACAGTTTGTTTTATAATCTAATAAACCTACACATTTTATCATCTTGAATGTCTACTGTATAAGTATGTCCATATAAACACAAATGAGGTGCGAGAGCGCTAATCATATCGTAGAAAGTATGAAACTATCACTTAGGCGTCTTGGCAGTTTCTTTTTTCCTGCAGCAAATTCGTTGCTTTTGTGTCATGTGACTTTCATACTTTTCAATTGGCTGAGGAAAGCCTTAGCTGAAGACAGAAGAACCACCACGAACGGAACTGGAGGTGGGAGCAAACTGCAGAAACAACAGATATGCTACTGGGATTCCCACATTCCATTAGTATGGCTAATATACCCATCCTGCTAATTTCCATGCACACAAAGGGAATCATTGTGGATAATAGACACAGTGACTATAGACTCACAAATAACGCCAAATAATTCGAAAAAATAACAAAATATAACAGAAAAAATTGTGTTTCAAGGTGTTTCGAACCGTTACTATGAATTTACGATGCTTCCCATTCACCATTACACTATCAGTGATATGTCAAACAGATTGCTTGCAATTATACCTACATCAAATTTATATACATGTCTAATAACTGTCACTCTACGCCTTTTTTTATTTAAAATGTTGTAGTCTTACTAGCGTTTCTTAATATGATTACTGTACATGAACAGAGAAGCGTATGTTATAAAAAAAAGTGTAATTTAACTGAATGATTTTCACATATTTATTATTTTGAATGCGAATAGTATGCGTTGTTTTATTGTTTGGTTAGTGTTTATAAAGCATATGTTACGCCACTTCGGAATAGGACAGTCAGCTAGAAACGAAGCTTTATTTTCGGATATCTTGACCTTCATGCTATTGCTTGTCAAAAGATTTCGACACTCTTCAAAGTGTTTCATGAAGTGGTATGTTGTGTTTCAGTACCTGTGCCGAGCCCGAATCTCGTCCGACACAGAGCGGAATGAAACATCACTGTTTCGATACAATTAGTCCGTTCCAGGCGCAGGTGGACTGAAACAGTCTTATTTTGAAACAACGATACAGTTTCTGTGTCTGGCTCGAGATCCGAGACAAGGGCGGAATGAAACACCACTGTTTCGAAACAGTGAACCATAGCCGTTCCGAAACACTGAAATAGTTCCAGGTATCGATACACTGTATCGAAACATAGAAATAGTGGCCAAGTCTAGTCGCAACCGAGTTTGTGTTTCGCGCGAGTGTTTGGAGCGATTGCTTGTTTGCGCTTGCGTCTGGAGTAATTGCTTGCTTGCGATGGACGTCGAAAGACTAATTAACAATGCGCGTGAACGCCCCGTGTTGTGGGACCAGAAAAATAAATATCACCACAATAGGGATTTTGCTTGTCAAGCATGGAATGAAATAGCTGAAGTTGTGGAACAGACAGTAGGTATAAAAAGTTCAAATGGCTCTGAGCACTATGGGACTCAACTGCTGTGGTCATAAGTCCCCTAGAACTTAGAACTACTTAAACCTAACTAACCTAAGGACAGCACACAACACCCAGCCATCACGAGGCAGAGAAAATCCCTGACCCCGCCGGGAATCGAACCCGGGAACCCGGGCGTGGGAAGCGAGAACGCTACCGCACGACCACGAGATGCGGGCAGTAGGTATAAAAAAGTAAAATAAATAGTTACAAGACTCCAAGAAACAAGTAACACAAACAGCTTCGTTTATTTTCTAATTTTAATTTGTATAGATACCATTATAGTATTTTGATAATGAAATGACGTTCACAACAGTTACAGTATTTGATAATTTCGACGTGAAATATATTTGCATTAATGACTGTTGACATAGTTTTTGAAGGCCTCTCTGACACTCCTCACTCTTCTTGAAGCATTACTGTTTGCTCTGTCATTCTGGAAACATGCTGCTAAAGCACTGTGTTCTGTTATGTCCTGGCCAATAGACAATTGAAGGGAAATGTCAGGCCCATCTTTATCGATTATTATATTGTGCAAGACGCAGATGCACTGAATAATAATGTCTGCATGTTCTACAGAAGTTTCAATTTCCTTTCTGAGAAGACGCCACTTGCTGGTCATAATTCCGAAAGTGAGTTCCACCACCGTTCGCACCGTTCTAGCCCTCGATAGCCTCCTGTTAAATAACCTCTCTTCCTCAGTCAGTGACAGTCCAGGGAAATGGCGAATTAAGTTTTCCAGTAGTGGAAAGGCTTCGTCTCCAACCAACACTAATGGGGCTTTTACTGAAGTACGTGGTAGTTCTTTCGGTGGAGGCCAGTTTTCAGTTTCGTTCAAAATATTATTGTACAAGTTACTTGCTCTAAATGTGCCACCATCTGATTGCTTGCCATAGCCTCCAATGTCAACTGCTATTAATCTGCAGTTAGCATCGGCTACAGCTAGTAAAGCAAGCGAAAAATATTTTTTTTGTAATTGTAATACATTGTCCCAGAATGAGGGGGACATTTAACCCGAACATGCTTACCATCAATGGCCCCCACACAATTCGGAAAATTCCAGTTGGCATACATGTGTTTTGCAGCGGTTTGAAGCAGTCGTGAGGCCTAATTTCCTGAGCAATCTGCAGCTTATATGGGCGAAAACGGAGATCTTCATGCAATATTCACCTGAATAAGTGATTGGACATATGTACAGTTTGCACATGACGACGAGTAGATCTTTTCCAGCTACACAATAGACAGCACCAACATTTTCCGTGGCTACTGGTGTCCGCACAGTTCTTTCACTTCTTCCAGGTTTGCCATTGCAAACAGAACCTGTTGTTCGAAATGCACGTACCCATCTCACAATGGTTCGTCCATCTGGAACTTCCCCATAACGTCCCAAGTTGAAATGTTGCCAAAATAGACGCTGGATAGCAAGAACAGAGTCGTTATTCCTGAAATAACTTTTAACAGCAAAGGCACGATGCTGTGCACTCCACTGCTCCATATTACTGTCACACTCAAAATGGTAGCTCATTAGTACACGAATGCGGCACGAGATGGCGCGCAGTTCTGCAGTATGTCATTGTACTACGCAAGTCAAATTACGCTATGAATGCTGCCACACCCTGTATATTACAATGCTGCTGTATAGCAGGAACTTCATCTTCAGCATCAGCATGTTGTGCCTGAGTGTCACTCCATACCAAATCAGATTGGTTTCTAAGGTTCATTACTTTCCTTTTTGTATCTTGAATCTCTTGTGAGCAATACAGAATATCTAGGTGTTTAGACTGAAGAATGTTGAAGAGTACATCTGTGAAACAAAAAATTCTGCTGAAAGTCAGTAGCAAAAGAAGTTGTTTCAGGGCAAGTAAGAAATTTCATAAATCCTTAAGCTGCAATTACTGTTTCATTGTCCCAATTTGAGCTTTCATTCAATATGTTTCATTCTTTTTCAGATATTTGTCAGTTGGGATGTCTTTCCATGCATTGTCACAGTCGTTTCGGATGGGTCTAACTACAGTCGCACAATGTGTGCATGAAATGTGCGCCACAATATGTGAAAATCTGTGCCCTGTACGTCTGCCTTCTCCTACACGTATAGATCTTCAGCTCGATATACAGTTACGGACTGATATTGCACATCATAATGAATCTGTTAGGAAAAATAGAGAAGTGCTGAAAAGATTAATTGACATTGTCTGTGTCATTGTTTTCAGGGGCTTCCGTTTTCCCGACATAATGAGGGAGAAGGTTCTCTGAACAAGGATATTTACTTGGGTCTCATTGAGTTACTATCTCAGTATAATGCTACATTAAGTAATCATCTTCAGACTTCCAGAATATTTCGCCGAACTTAAAATAGAATTCAAAATTACATAATACGTGCTGTTAGTGGGGTACTTCAAAAAAATTAAAGAACAAATTACACTGTCAACATTCGTTGTTTTGTTATTAGACGAAACATCAGATATAATGAATTCTTCTCAACTCCCAATAACACTAAGGTACATGAACTGTGAACTGGAGAAGTTCGTGAAAGGTTCATCTCATTTGCTGATGTGCAGATAGAACAGCCAGTGGGTTGCTTCACCACGTGGTCAAGTTTGTTGAAGAATTTAAGTTCTCAGTTGGTTGCTCAAACATTTGACAGTGAAGCTATGATCGCCGGCCATTCGGGTGGACTAAGAGCTAAAGGTCAAGAACTATATCCAAAGGCCATATACGTTCATTGTTTTAGACACATCTTTAATCTAGTTCTGTTGCAGTCAGTTTCTTGCATAAAAAAATGCAGACTATTTTTCAGACACTAATAGGCTCAAAAATGGTTCAAATGCCTCTGAACACTGTGGGACTTAACTGCTCAGGTCAACAATCGCCTAGAACTTGGAACTACTTAAACCTAACTAACCCAAGGACATCACACACATCCATGGCCGAGGCAGGATTTGAACCTGCGACCGTAACGGTCGCGCGGTTCCAGACTGTAGCGCCTAGAACTGCTCGGCCACCCCGGCCGGCCTAATAGATTTGGGGTCGTTTTTTCACAAATCCTCAAAAAGAATGCATGCTCTAAATGAATTTACAGTGCAAAGAATGCCAAGACATGCCCCAATGCGATGGAATTTTTCATCCTGTTTGGTTCACAATGTGGAAAACCAGCGAACCACATTTGTTGAGTTCCTTGAACACATATTGAATGAAAGCTCAAATTGGGACAATGAAACAGTAATTGCAGCTTAAGGATTTATGAAATTTCTTACTTGCCCTGAAACAACTTCTTTTGCTACTGACTTTCAGCAGAATTTTTTGTTTCACAGATGTACTCTTCAACATTCTTCAGTCTAAACATCTAGATATTCTGTATTGTTCACAAGAGATTCAAGATACAAAAAGGAAAGTAATGAACCTTAGAAACCAATCTGATTTGGTATGGAGTGACACTCAGGCACAACATGCTGATGCTGAAGATGAAGTTCCTGCTATACAGCAGCATTGTAATATACAGGGTGTGGCAGCATTCATAGCGTAATTTGACTTGCGTAGTACAATGACATACTGCAGAAATGCGCGCCATCTCGTGCCGCATTCATCTACTAATGAGTTGCCATTTTGAGTGTGACAGTAATATGGAGCGGTGGAGTGCACAGCACCGTGCCTTTGCTGTTAAAAGTTATTTCAGGAATAACGACTCTGTTCTTGCTATCCAGCGTCTATTTTGGCAACATTTCAACTTGGGACGTTATGGGGAAGTTCCAGATGGACGAACCATTGTGAGATGGGTACGTGCATTTCGAACAACAGGTTCTGTTTGCAATGGCAAACCTGGAAGAAGTGAAAGAACTGTGCGGACACCAGTAGCCACGGAAAATGTTGGTGCTGCACTATTGTGTAGCTGGAAAAGATCTACTCGTCGTCATGTGCAAACTGTGCATATGTCCAATCACTTATTCAGGTGAATATTGCATGAAGATCTCCGTTTTCACCCATATAAGCTGCAGATTGCTCGGGAAATTAGGCCTCACGATTGGGTTTCACGCGAAACATTCTGCTTAAACATGTGTGATCTGCTTCGCCAAAATCCACAAATGTTGCACACTTTCCTGATGTCAGATAAAGGTCAGTTCGAGTTAGGTGGCTCAGTGAATAAACAGAATATGCGTTGGACTGATGTTAACCCACATGAACTGCACATCGAACCCTTGCACAGTTCTCATGTCAGAGTGTGGTATGGAGTTGCTTCCTTTGGGATTATTGGCCCTTACTTCTTTGAGGATGACAGTGGTGTGGCTGTAACTATCACCAGTGAACGCTACCTAAAGATGCTGCAAGACTTCGTTCTTCCCCAATTAGGTATGGTCGATGTGGATGTGGAACAATTATAGTTTCAACAATACGGAGCGACCTCGCATACAGACAGAATTTGCATGGATTTCTTGCAGCAGACATTTCCCAGTAGAGTAATTTCCCGTTTTGGTGAAATTTCCTGGCGACCTCGCCTTTCAACGTGCACGCTTTTTCCTTTGGGGCTACCTGAAGCAAGAAGTGTTCTGAAGACGTTGTGCCACCATTCCTGAACAGAAGGATCACATCAGAATGCCGTCGGCAATGTCCCAGGGAATATGTTACGCTGAGTTATGGAAAACTTCCAACACCGCCTAGATGAATGTGTTGGGCAGAGGGGGCATCATTTGACAGGAGTCATATTCAAAAAGTAATCCACGCAATGGACACTGACTTACACATTAGTAAATGGCATACCTTTAACTATTAATTGACATAAGAGGTAATAATTAAATTACACTTACTGCCTGATGGAGTGTTTTTAATGTCCTGCTATGAACACTGCCGCACCCTGTACATCCCGCCATTTTAAGAAGGTCCCTCTACTGTGATATTGTTGACAACATAGTTGCACAAACTGAAGAAAGGTTTGAATTATTACATCAACTTGAATTCATATCTTTGTTGGACCCAAAGATGTATGAAACATACAGAACAAATTTCCCTACATCTGCATTTGAAAACTTGAGACAAACTCACAAGGATGTGTTTGATTTCGTTGGGCTGAAAAATGAGCTATTTGTGTTATACGCAGATGAAAACTTTAATAATGATAACCCATATGAACTTGTGAGATCACTGAAGAGCAGATACAGCTCTGCATGTAGTGTATAAACTAGGTTTACTTGTTGTTACTGTCTCAGGCACAACTTCATCTGTAGAAAGATCTTTTTCTGCATTAAGAAGAATTAAATTATACCAAAGTTGTACACAGAGCCAACGGTGTGTTTCTGGTTTGGCACTTCTATCCATAGTTGCAGATGTTCTTCACAATCTAAGAAGTAGGCATACCTTCTATGATGATGTAATCCTTTCACGGCAAATGATGACATCCAAAACAGTTGCAGGATAAAGATTTATTAAAATTCTTGACCACAGTTTCGGTATATCTAAACGTACCTTCATCAGAAGTAAAATACACCTGAACAGGAAGACGCCATCATTAGCAAAAACTTAGCATCGGAAATGAGAAAGATTTTTTTTTTCCTTTATTGAATTTCGATTCCCCCCGAAGGGGGCGGGCTGGCAGCAGCTTATTACGCTGCTCTGCAGCCTACAGACTTTTTAAAATGTAAGGAGAAGTTAAGAAACAATAAAAGCAGGCGATAAAACGGGGACTTACATTGTTGAGAAAGAAAAAAACACTACAGCTTAAGTAACTGTAAAATTAGCAGAGTATTACAGGCACAAAAACGTTTAGTCACTTACTAAAATTACATCCTGCAATGGAGATTAATAAAACAAGTGTGCCAAAGGCGTCGTCAGTAGTTAAAACATCATCTCCATTTATACAACATGATTATGGACAGAGGGGCGATGCGAACACAGCTTAGCACCAGTACTTCGCCTATGAACTATCGTGACGAGGGTGTGAAAGCCCTAGGGCAGATAGTTTCGCCGAGAGAGGGCACTTATGTGCCAAGCACTCGCGCACATTAAAATCCATGGATACATACATACACATGCGCATCAGAATTATTAAAAGTTGTGCTAATTCAAACCTTCTGTCTTAATAAATAAAACATAATAGAACCATTTAAAACATCTACGTACAATAGAAAATATGAAACCAATTTACCTGTGTCCTAGTGTCAAGCAGATGAAGCTTGCTCTACGGAACACATCTAACTAGTGACATGCGCGAGAATCTTGCGTAACTTAAACTGTAAAATACAAACTAGCGGAAACAACCAAAGTGTTAAATTAAAACGAAACCATCTGTCGTTGTGAATAAAAACATAACATTCAATTAACCACACATACACTTCGAAAACCACAAACAGCAAACATCAAAAATACGTAAAATGCCAAAAAGACAGGAAAAGCGCATCTCACCGGCGTCAACAAGAAAGAAAACTAACTTCTAGTCAGCCAGACTATATTACATCAAAGCCAGGAGGGGCTTGAAACTGTCTAAAATTTTTTTGTTTCTAAGCTGCACCTGTTCATTAAGAACAAAACCATCTTTTTGAGACAGATGCTTGAAAATCTGTAATTCTTCGAGCAGGTCTAGTTTGTAACCCTTACACGCCTCGTGAAGCAGTTCTACGTCATCCAATTTACGTGGCGTATGCTGTAAGAGCCATAGATGTTTGGCAAAAATGGAATTATATATGTTTTCCCCATTTTTACCTAGTATGTGTTCTTTATACCTCACTTTAATGGGTCTACCTATCTGTCCAATTTAATAGTTTGTACAGTCGTTACAAGTAATTTTGTAAACTCCGGATTTAGTGACAAGTTCTTCCCGTGCTCCAATAGTATGAATCACTATTTGTTTCAGGCTATTATTTAAGGAAAAGGCAACTCTGTAACCGTATTGTTTCTGTAGAAGTCTTCTTATCTTATATGATACGTTCCCCAAAAATGTAATAGAAATAAAGTTATTACCTTCATTCTTTTTCGCCCTGTTACCTACTAAGGTTTAACATTTTACAGCTGTTTTTTCCTAACAATTTGGTCAATTAACTTAGGGTCGTATCCATTGTTAGTACCTATTGATTTTACTAAAGGTATTTCTTTTTGTAAACAGTTCTGTTGTAAAGGTGTGCTCACAGCACGATGAACTGCAGAATGAAAGAATGCGATTTTGTGAGTTTGAGGATGACAAGAATCTGCTGGGATAATATTATCATAATAAGTTTCTTTATGAAAAAGTCGAAGCTAATAGTGTTGTCAAATAACTTAAGTTTCAAATCAAGACAATGGAGTTCTCTCTCATTGTTTTGCATATCTTTTGTGAAATTCATTTTCTCGTGAAAACTGTTAAAAACATGAAACATTTGTTGTAGATCTTGGTTACTCCCTCGAAATATTATCCGGTCGCAGTCTACGCTCAGGTGCCACCTGCATCTGACTCACTGCCAAGCTATCGTCTGCCCTGCGCGCAAATGCCCTTCAGCCACAGCCTTGGGTCTGGTGGCCGCTGATGCTGCAGCCTTCGACAAGGCCCCAGTTTCAGGGCGCAGTGCGGCTCAGCTCTACAGTGCCTTCTGACATCGTGGGCTACGTCCATCAATACTTCACACTGCCGGTAGCGCGTCCAGACCTGGTTCAAATGGTTCAAATGGCTCTGAGCACTATGGGACTCAACATCTGAGGTCATAAGTCCCCTAGAACTTAGAACTACTTAAACCTAACTAACCTAAGGACATCACACACACCCATGCCCGAGGCAGGATTCGAACCTGCGACCGTAGCAGTCCCGTGGTTCCGGACTGCAGCGCCAGAACCGCTAGACCACCGCGGCCGGCTCCAGACCTGGGCTGGTGTGCTGAATGAGTGCCTGATGTAGCGTCCATAGGACGTAGTTACCACACAAGGGCGGCGCAGTGCTGTGTCTTGCTGAGAGAAGCTACTACAGCTGCCACCATACATCATCTTCTTTTGCTATGGTCATCTTCTTTTGCCCAGACCCTTTCTACATTGTATGTAAGTCTGAAAGGGGATCACTGCTATCAGCTGCAGCGGGACATTAAACGGAATGAACAGTGGCGAATGAAAATGTGTACTGGACCAGGATTCGAACCCAGGATCCCCTGCTTACTGGGCAGGTGCAGTAACTACTGCGCCATCCAGGACAGAGCGTTATCGCAACTGCACGGATTTTTTCGGTATGCCCCATGGCCGATCCACACCCCCATAGAGCGCCATCTATCCGCAGACACTGTCCATTTACAAGCAACTTTCTACATTGGCTGCATCAATTCTGCTGAATAAATCATGTTATTGTTACCATTGCATTTATGACTCCACAACAGCTGAGAATTGATTCTTCGCACCTGCTCCCCAGCCTGCCATCCTGTAGTCGCCATGACCTACTCATGGGTGAGCTACGCCCAGACCAACCTTATCCACACTGTTGTTTCTAGAACTGGGATTGGTCAAAAGAGGGAGATTACCGAGTTGCAGAGCTGCAATAGGAGGCTGACTGGGTACTGTGTTATTTGACCAATCAGAGAACAGATCTTTTATGGTTTTGGTATCAGGAGATGAGCGCATTCATCTCTGGAAGTCTGGACACTAGCTCTTGTGATGAGACGTCATGTAGCCCAGATATCCTGTCAGTTTTGTTAAGATTATGCAATATTTGTTTTATGAAGAATTAGGTCAGTTCATAAAATTTGCAATTAGTCACGAATGAAGTCTTTGTAAATTTCCAATTTTTTAATGAAAGTTGAGACTTTCTTTCAAATGGCATAAATTTCGTGTGGTATGCTGTGCAGGCATACCCATGAACTTTCAAAGTCCTAAAAACGTGATGAACCGCACAGTATTCGAACTATTATCAGGATTATTCAACGTCGCGTGGAATCGATATTCTATTCAAGACAAGAATTTTTCCTTCATTTAGTAGTTACAGCCAGATCTAACGAAAAGTGTTATGACCTCACGAAACTAGAAATGTTTGGTATAGCTGTGGCTTCTTTGATTGCCGTGGGAGGTATGGTAGGATGAAACTACAGCATATGAAATATTAGTTCACTTTATTAGAACAGTGATAAGAAGATTCACTTGACTTTATGCAGTCCATTGCCACAGGAATGTGCCGAATACTTCAGAACGATATGAAATATACACCGAGGTGACAAAAGTCACGGGATACCTCCTAAATGGCTTCGGACTTCCTTTTGTCTGCCACAGTGCAGGAACTGGATGTAGCATTGACTCAACAAGTGCAGGATTTTGTACACAGACTGACCTCTCGATTATGTACCATAAATGTTCGATGGGATTCAGACTGGGCGATCTGGGTGGCCAAATCATTCCCACGAATTGTCCAGAATGTTCTTCAAACCAACTGCGAACAATTATAGCCCAGTGACGTGGTGCATTGTCATCCACAAAAATTCCATCGTTGTTTAGGAACGCGAAGTCCATGAATTGCAGTAAATGGTCTCCAACTAGCTGAACATAGCCATTTCCAGTCAATAATTGGTTCAGTTGGACCAGAGGACCCAGTCCACTCCATATAAACACAGCCCACAGCATTATGGAGCTACCGCCAACTTGTACAGTGACTTGTTGACAGCTTGGGCCCACGGCTTCGGGGGCTCTGTGCCAGACTCGAACCCTACCAGCAGCTCTTACCAACTGAAATCGGGACTCATCTGACCAGGCGACGGTTTTGCAGTCGTCACGAGCTCAGAAGAGGTGCTGCAGATGGCGTGGTGCTGTTAGCAAAGGCACACGCGTCGCTCGTCTGCTGCCATAGTCCATCAGCGCCAAATTTCGCCGCACTATCTTAACGGATACGTTCGTCGCACGTCCGACATTAATTTCTGTGATTGTTTTATGCATTGCAGCTGCTCTCGGTCGTTAAGTGAAGGTCGTCGGTCAATGCGCTGACTGTGCCGAGAGGTAATGCCTGGAATATGGTATTGTCGGCACAGTCTTGGCACTGTGGATCTCGGAATATTGAATTCCGTAACGATTTCCGAAATGGAAAGTCCGATGTTCTATCTCTAACTACCATTCCGCGTTCAGAATGTGTTATTTCCAGTTGTGCAGCCATAATCACACCGGAAACGTTTTCATGTGACTCAACTGAGTACAAGCAACAACTCCGCCAGTTGGCTGCCCTTTTGTGCTTTGTATACGCGATACTACCGCCATCTGGATGTGTGTATTTAGCTATCGCATGACTCTTGTCACCTCAGTCCCCATTTCCAATAGTTAAAATTAAAACATATTCCAAAAACTTGTGGTCAATCGCGATATCACCTACCGACCTATACCGGTAGTTCAGGTGACATTCAGATATCAGTGGCTTCCAGAATATGTCTCGCAGTACTACTACCCTACAGACCGCCAGTTAGACTGCGTTACAACTGCATCCAGTTTTACCACGTACGGATGCAGTGTCGGAGTAAACCTCGTTGTGGCAGATGTGGACATGATCTAACACAGTACAGGTACCAGTACCGCTCTAATAATCACCTATCTACGGTCCTCATCTGACCACTGTATCCAAAACTACGGCCAAGAATACGGCCGCCGCCAATTTCTAGCGCTCAGATCTTACGAACCTATGTCCCATTGCAGACGGAGGTGCCGGCTGTCAAATTCCCGCAACCTACGAAATTACGTCGAGAGCTCACAACATATCTACTATCCAGTTCACCTGAATGCGCCGTCTCAAGTGACACCTTCATCTGCCAAACATTATGTCATCTCTATAACGAGAACGCAGTCCTTTCCAAATAAACCGGTACGTAAACAATTCAGTAGCCCGAATTGGGCGGATGTGGATCTATCGCACCGCTCAGCTATCCTTACGCTGCTGGGACTTCTGGCGCCTTTGCGGACCAAAAGTAATTGGATGTTTCTGACAAAATATGACAGAGTGTATTGAACGATCTCCACAGAATACATCAACAACTTTCCGCTTCCATCTCCCCGACCAGCATTAGATGGTTCAAATGGCTCTGAGCACTATGGGACTTAACAGCTGAGGTCATCAGTCCCCTAGAACTTAGAAATACTTAAACCTAACTAACCTAAGGACATCACTCACATCCATGCCCGAGGCAGGATTCGAACCTGCGACCGTAGCTGCCGCGCGGTTCCGGACGGAAGCGCCTAGAACGGCTCGGCCACGTCGGCCGGCTGACCTGCATTAGATCTGTTAGTATTCTAACGTTATTGCAACACAGCATGACATATAGAAACTTACGCATAGCACAAAAATATTTGCAAATACAACATCGTCATCACACGCAATGGGATACAGAACAACAGAAATGATGTTTATTTATTAATCTACAGTCGAACTCCAGGAGCCTTAGGCACAAATGGAACAGCCTGATTGCCTCTGAGAGCGAACTGCATGCCAGTATTGCAATCATCTCTTAAATTAGCTGACAATGTTTAGCCGAAGAACAACCACTTTAAAAATTCTAGAAGGAAGCAGATGATGTCTGCGGGGGAGTCACGGCTGTAGTGGAAAAAAACGTACTTTACATTCCTCGAAGTACACGGGCAAATAATACTTCCAGAGATATTTTGTCGCTCGAAACGTTGAAAAAGATGTTTAGGATGTTACGGCTATATCTTGTCCTCATGCCCAGATTCCCGCAGCCACATGATCAGATATAGTCAAATAGCTATTGAAGGACAAAGTGCTTGGAGTAGATTTCAACGCCGACATTCACATGTGGGATGACCAGATAATTGATTTCAGCGGTAATGAGCTATTGGTCTCTGTCGTTCAGTTATATATTTTTCTCTTAGGTAAGCTTTATCTCTATGAATTGGTCCGTTGCCAAATGTATTTGCCAATGCACCCGTCTTTCTAAAAGGGAAATTTAAAATTTGTGGTGTTTTTCTTATGTTTCACTATATCTACAAAAAATTAGATTCCATGTTAAAAATTTGAGATTTTTTATTGTAATGGTGCAGGCAGAGTAATGTACTTCGTAATTTAATTATCTTGCACAGTTGTTCGCTTATGTTTGTAGAGTTTGGATATGTAACTTGTGTTTTACACTGAAGTCAGAAAGACGTCCTGTTTCTTTCAATGCGTGACATTATTATGTGTGGTCAAACGGGCTATGCCTGAAACCAATAGAAAAACTAAAAAAAACTGTGTGCGAAGTTAAACGAATTTGAAACCAACGACCTGATCTAGCATTATTCTTTCTTTATCTTGCTTTATGTGCATTTCCCCCCCCTTCAAAGAGAGCTACCATGCGGTTGACCAAGTAGGAAATACGTCTAGTACGTTCTGAAATTTTTTACAGCCATCCAGCGATTTTATTTTCCTGTGGGTGGACATTTTAAGAGTGCTGCTGATTCTAACAATGTTTTGGGTATTAAGAACATTAGCGGTCCCATAGTCGTTTCTTGGGATACGAGACAGCATTTTTGTTTCTGATGTGCATGTGCACTTCAGTATAACCTGCTGGTTTCGATCAGTCAGAATTCTTTCAAACCTGTTCGTCCGCATCTACTATTTGCGAGATATTATAAGATGGCGCGGGGAGTGAGAGGCGAAACAAACATAAAAATATCCTTGCGACACTTACGTTCTCCTACCTTCACCTGTTGTTCTGCTGAATCGGAGAGTGATATAACAAGACAAGTGTTGCTATTTACTCTCTGGTCGATTAACAGGTTAATTGGGCCACAATACGGAAATCTCGTGACCAATTAAGTACGCCGACTAAATATCTCTCGTATGTGCCCTAGATTTTAGTTATTCATATTCGCTTACCATAATTACGTTGCCAGACGCAGGGCCCCAGAAGTACAACCGTTGGGAGGTTAATATTTCATGGTTCCATACGGCCGGCCGCCAAAGACAAATAGAGCCTGTGGGGCCACCGTGGTCGAAGTTCCCGCTGTGGCTCCGCAACCAGCCGCCTGGCGAAGACTCGGTTCGAGCCGAACGACAAGCGCAGGTGCACGCCAATAGCTTGTGTTGGCTTGGAAAAGGTACCTTCCCTAGCTTTCCATTTATAAGGAAGTAACTACGCGCCAGTTTGTTCTGACTGGCGCAAATATTTTTTCAGAAGGGACTTGACGAGAGTTATCAAACGATTTTGCTGCATAAAGGAAGTGCATATATGAACTGTACAGATGCTTCTATAAACATTGAAACATTTAAAGAGAATTCATTCTTACAGTATTTCGCCATCTGTAACTAATTGCGAGGGCCGGCTGGAAAGTGAGGGCAATTTTTTTAAATAAACTTTTTATTGCAGAAACAATATTGCAAGAAGGAATATTGCACTAAGGAAATGAAATATTAAAAGTTTTGGCTGATTTCATAGTCTAGGGGCTGGAATACATAGTTGCCGCATTACAAGCCAAATACTGCTGAGTCTACGGTATACCTTATGAATATACACGTGAATCGAATGGTCGAAGGTTCCTATCACTGGGCAATTGCGAATTTCGAACTTAACATAGAAATTTATAAATGAAAGATTGCAATTAAATAAAATCTGCAGCTACTATTTTTTAACGACTTTAAATGATGCGTACGATAGCAGAAGTACTTTTAAGCATGCCCTTTATTACTGCAAAACACTTATTGGTATCGATGGTCCAGCAATTAAATAAAATATTAGTTGAATAATAGGGAAACAATAGATTCGTACTTCACGTAATTAGTTATGAACAACAACATAGGTCGCGGGCTATTCACTTCTAAACGCATACTAGATCTTCACTGCAGAAGCCACGGAAATCTCACAATTGCACAAGGCGGCACGAACTATTTCTATCTCCGGCGACCACGCGCAAACTGCTCAACACTCTCCAAGTTGATATGAAGATGGTATCTGTTCTTTCGGACATGTCCGAAAGAACAGGAACCATCTTCACATATAGTTAAGGCTGTCTGCCGCCGGTAGCTGAATGGTCAGCGTGACGGATTGTCAATCCCCTGGGCACGGGTTCGATTCCCGGCTGGGTCGGGGAATTTTCTCCGCCCAGGGACTGGGTGTTGTGTTGTGCTCCTCACCTTTAACTGTCCCCGTTGATGTACATCAACGCCTGTCGACATCTTAGGGTCTTGATTTCATTATCACTTCTCTCCAAATATTTACTGCGGCCGTCCGTTGCGCCTTCCCGTCCAGAACCTTCGCCGTGTCCTGTGCGACCCAATGCTCCTCCCCCACTTCCACACAGTCTCTCCCTTGACTTCGGAAGTCGCATACCGTAGTAACGATAGGCTAGAGCACTCCCGCCGTGTCTCCAAGCTAACGCATACTCACAAACACATTGAAACACATACGAAATACTGGATTTACATTCAAATAACTTGAAAGTAAATAAATATTCTTTCTAAAACACAGTAAATATTTGACCAATTTCTTCATGAATAGTATACAGGGTGTTACAAAAAGGTATGGCCAAACTTTCAGGAAACATTCCTCACACACAAAGAAAGAAAATATGTTATTTGGACACGTGTCCGGAAACGCTTACTTTCCATGTTAGAGCTCATTTAATTACTTCTCTTCAAATCACATTAATCATGGAATGGAAACACACAGCAACAGAACGTACCAGCGTGACTTCAAACACTTTTTTACAGGAAATGTTCAAAATGTCCTCCGTTAGCGAGGATACATGCATCCACCCTCCGTCGCATGGAATCCCTGATGCGCTGATGCAGCCCTGGAGAATGGCGTATTGTATCACAGCCGTCCACAATACGAGCACGAAGAGTCTCTACATTTGGTACTGGGGTTGCGTAGACAAGAGCTTTCAAATGCCCCCATAAATGAAAGTCAAGAGGGTTGAAGTCAGGAGAGCGTGGAGGCCATGGAATTGGTCCGCCTCTACCAATCCATCGGTCACCGAATCTGTTGTTGAGAAGCGTACGAACACTTCGACTGAAATGTGCAGCAGCTCCATCGTGCATGAACCACATGTTGTGTCGTACTTGTAAAGGCACATGTTCTAGCAGCACAGGTAGAGAATCCCGTATGAAATCATGATATCGTGCTCCATTGAGCGTAGGTGGAAGAACATGGGGCCCAATCAAGACATCACCAACAATGCCTGCCCAAACGTTCACAGAAAATCTGTGTTGATGACGTGATTGCACAATTGCGTACGGATTCTCGTCCGCCCACACATGTTGATTGTGAAAATTTACAATTTGATCACGTTGGAATGAAGCCTCATCCGCGAAGAGAACATTTGCACTGAAATGAGGATTGACACATTGTTGGATGAACCAATCGCAGAAGTGTACCCGTGGAGGCCAATCCGCTGCTGATAGTGCCTGCACACGCTGCACATGGTAAGGAAACAACTGGTTCTCCCGTAGCACTCTTCATACAGTGACGTGGTCAACGTTACCTTGTACACCAGCAACTTCTCTGACGCTGACATTAGGGTTATCGTCAACTGCACGAAGAATTGCCTCGTCCATTGCAGGTGTCCTCGTCGTTCTAGGTCTTCCGCAGTCGCGAGTCATAGGCTGGAATGTTCCGTGCTCCCTAAGACGCCGATCAATTGCTTCGAATGTCCTCCTGTCGGGACACCTTCGTTCTGGAAATCTGTCTCGATACAAACTTACCGCGCCACGGCTATTGCCCCGTGCTAATCCATACATCAAATGGGCATCTGCCAACTCCGCATTTGTAAACATTGCACTGACTGCAAAACCACGTTCGTGATGAGCACTAACCTGATGATGCTACGTACTGATGTGCTTGATGCTAGTACTGTAGAGCAATGAGTCGCATGTCAACACAAGCACCGAAGTCAACATTACCTTCCTTCAATTGGGCCAACTGGCGGTGAATCGAGGACGTACAGTACATACTGACGAAACTAAAATGAGCTCTAACATGATAATTAAGCGTTTCCGGACACATATCCACATAACATCTTTTCATTATTTGTGTGTGAGGAATGTTTCCTGAAAGTTTGGCCGTACCTTTTTGTAACATCCTGTATATTGGATATAAATAAAGACATAGACGAATAAATTTATTTATAAGCATGCTGCTACCGTTTTTTGTCTAATTGTGGTGTACTTACGGCCTGACGCGATCAATAGTAATCAGCCACTTTGACTTCCAATAACTCATGTACTATTCAAGTTAGATGCCTGTAATTCATACCAATTTAGGTTTACACTAATAGCTTTCTAAAGACCCGTCGATCGACAAAATCGGATGAACCATTTAGATTTTGGAAATTCGTTGCTGGGTGTTACTTGCATAATATGCAGTCAGATACTAAACTTTAAACTAATAAAGATATCGAAAATCTGATTACACCGTCAGAATCGTCATGCAAATAATGGTAATTTACATGTTTCTTTTTAAGGTATCATGATTCCTCTGGCTATTATTAATTTCTGCATGAACTGTGACATGTCTACCATTATGGTTTCACAAAGTCCTCCATCTTTGGCACTCCTGGCGTACAAATCTCCTTCATCGACACAAAGCACAGTCCTTTACGCAGCGAAAACACGGAATTCTCAGCCACTGCTCCTCTTGCTCCGGCTAATGTTCGGCACCACGCGGTTCGTGACGAGCCCCAGCTTGCCGAGCGGCCCATGCAGCCACGCCAACTCCGACTTACAATATTTTCATGGCGCCACAACTCTCCCGTTACTTCACAGTCCTTGGCAAGTTTCCCAGTTCCGTCCTGGATGAAGCTTTATGGCACCTTACACATCCACTGTTGCACCGCCTCCACAACCACGAAATCTTGAACTCATGCTGGTGTTCTTTCTTTGGACCAAAAAGTTGAAAAATCTCTCGGAGTTAGGCCAGGACTGTTCGGTGGACGCACCAGGAGCTCAAAACCGAGATTTTGAATACGCTGGATTATTTTCTTGACTGCATGAGTGCAGCATTGTCCTGAAGCAAAAATCATACCTTCTGAAAACTTTCCATTCGCCTTCAGTTCAATTTTGGGTTTTAGATGTAGAGTAATTCAAATTAGCTTTCAGTACACTATCAGATCCAAAGAATCCAGATGTCTATTAGTGGACGTTAATATGGTGTGTGTCCAGCCTTCGCTTTTATGGTTGCTTGAATTCAGCTGGGGCACTTTCAGTGAGCTGCCCATTCTTCTACAACAGCCAAAACCAGAGGTTGTTGGGTGCTGGCGTCTGAAGCGAAGTCGACGTTCTAACTCATCCCAAACGTGTTCCATTGGGTTCAGGCAGAGACAAAGGACAGTCCAGTCCATTTCAGGAATGACATTGTCCACAAACCATTACCTCACAGATGTTGCTTTATGCTAGGATGCATTGTCATCCTGATACATCATCGTCTCTGGACTGTTACTCTATTGTATACAGTACACTATGCTGTAAAATATGTTTGTATAGTTCCTCATTTAGCGTATACTTAAGTGCATAAGGCCAACACAAGAAGATACCACACTACTGTACCACCACCTCTCCCACGCTTCGCTGTTGGCATTACACATGGCGGCAGGTAACGTTCTCCAGGTGTTCTCCAAACCCACAAACCCTTCCATTGGGTTGCCATAGGGCTGAGGTATCATTCCAAATTACTCGTTTCCAGTCATCCACTATCCAGTCGTGTTGCCCTTTGTACCACCTCAAGTGATGCTCATCATAGGCTACGGAAATGTGTGGTTTATGAGCTGCTGCTCGACCATCGTAGACCATTCTTTTTAACTCCCTACGCACAGTCATTGTATTAGTTGCACTGGTGGCAGCACTATGGTACTTTCTAGTGGGCGGCTGAAACTTACAGCATAAAAAGTTGCGAGGTGCCGGGGCTAGCAGTGTTTTTAACACTCAATTCTTCTAGAATTTACATATGTACATGATGCTCTAAGCCCCCCCATTCTAACTCCAACTTTTTCTGTTGCACAAGGATAAAAAAAATACGCGAACTGACTCTAATCAACCCTGCCAGTGGAGTAGAAGAGAGTTTGGCACCTGCAATAATTTAATTTGATAAATAAGTTAAATAAACGAAGGTTTCATTAACATAGTGAGGAATGATGGGGTTGCTCTACCGATTAACAGAATGACAGTTCGGTCCAAAATAACAATATGATTTATTAAGACTAAACACAAAATAATAAACAAAGACACATGAACATTTACAATACATCAAATTGACTCAAATGGGATACTCAAACAAACGCTGTGAAGGTGAAGTTGTCCCTAAACTAGATTGCGAGGATTATGACGAAGTGGTATGTGCAGCCAATTCCTTCCAACTCAAGTCTTAGAGAAAACACATAGCCAACCCAACATTAATTGCTGCTACCCATGACAGAACAAGGTTAGAAAAAAGACGAACAGGCGCGCTCTGCTGAGCTCTGATTATCACCTAGGAAAATCCCTATCTGCCAGTGCTGCGGACATACATTACCAAACTGTCTTCTTGACTGCCAGGACACGATCTGGCGTACCGGAGCTGTTGGCTGGTTGCTTCGACGTCCTCGATCGAGAGGCGAGAGCCGACTACTTACAAGAGCACCCGTACAAAAACCGAACACAGAACATTCCCGCCCCCACGACAGTGGCCGTGGTTAAACGTTCCAATCAGCAACTCGAAAACCGGCGGAAAATTCCACTCCATTGCCGGAACGCTACCATTCCACCAATGGAGATTCTTGGCGCCAATTTCTGCGCCGATCTTGCTACGTCACGGAGCTATGCCCTGAGCAAGCCAATCACAGTTACAATTTTGCAGAAAGTGCGGGAATTTTCCCGCCACAGCTGCCTGGGTACACAAGTCATTCCCACGCCTCGCTGGTAGCCCGCCAGAAAGTGTTTTCGCTAAGTTTCTGCGAAGTAACGGAACCTCTAGCCCAGCCGCTACTTCAAGCTCTGCGGGCGTGTCTCTTGACAATGTCGGTGTCTGCAAAGCATTCACTCGACTTCCTCACACCCGTCGGCTTAAAGCTTTCCAGATCAGCAGAGCCCGCCTGTCACCGGACCACCCGGGTGACGAGAGACGCTGCGTGGGAAGTCCGCATGTGAAGGAATAGCAACTTTCCACCGCATGCAATTAGAGAGGAGAATCGTAAGATAGAAATATGAGAGGAGGCTCATGCCACCTCTCAAAGTCACCCTCATTCTGACAACGGCCTTGTTAAGAGTGGGCGGAGGAGTGGACAGGTGTTCAGGGCGCTCTCTCCCTTGGGGTGGGAAACTGCCCCTAAAGGCGGAAGAATCAGCAATGATCAACGGCATGAGGACGTAGAAGGCAATAGAAACCACTGCGTTAAAGACACATAATGTGTATCCACAGCACTTGTGGCCTGTAGCTAAAAAAGTGTAATGATGATCTCTCCATTGGCAAAAGATTCTGGAATAGTTCCCCATTCGGATCTGCGAGAGGGGATTGCCAAGGGGGAGGCGCCCATGAGAAAATGATTGAATTATCAACTAAAGGATAACGTTCTACGAGTTGGGGCGTGGAATATCAGAAGTTTGAATGTGGTAGGGAAGCTAGAAAATCTGAAAAGGGAAATGAAAAGGCTCAATCTAGATATAATAGTGCTCAGTGAAGTGAAACGGAAGGAAGACAAGGATTTCTGGTCACATGAGTATCGCGTAACATCAACAGCAGCAGAAAATCGTGTAACGGGAATGGGATTTGTTATGAACAGGAAGGTAGGGCAGAGATGTGATACTGTGAACAGTTAAGTCATAGGGTTGTTCTTATCAAAATCGACAGCAAACCAACACCGACAACGATAGTTCAGGTATACATGCCAACGTCGCAAGCTGAAGATGATGATATAGAGAAAGTATATGACGCTATTGAAAGGGTAATACAATACGCGAAGGGAGACGAAAATCTATTTGTCATGGAGAAGTGGAATGCAGTTGTAGGGGAAGGAGTAGAAGGAAAGGCTACAGGAGAATATGGGCTTAGGACAAGGAATGAGAGAGGAGAAAGACTAATTGAGTTCTGTAACAACTTTCAGCTAGTAATACTCTGGTCGAGAATTACAAGAAGAGGAGGTATACTTGGAAAAGGCCGGGTGATACTGGAAGATTTCAGTCAGATTACATCGTGGTCAGAAAGAGATTCCGAAATCAGATTCCGATGGTGGTGGTAGTTAGTGTTTAACGTCCCGTCGACAACGAGGTCATTAGAGACGGAGCACAAGCTCGGGTTAGGGAAGGATTGGGTAGGAAATCGGCCGTGCCCTTTCAAAGGAACCATCCCGGCATTTGCCTGAAACGATTTAGGGAAATCACGGAAAACCTAAATCAGGATGGCTGGAGACGGGATTGAACCGTCGTCCTCCCGAATGCGAGTCCAGTGTGCTAACCACTGCGCCACCTCGCTCGGTTACAGATTCCGGGTTGTAAGGCGTACCCAGGAGCAGATATAGACTCAGATCACAATGTAGTAGTGATGAAAAGTAGGCTGAAGTTTAAGGGAAGAATCAGTACGCAAACAAGTGGGATACGGAAGTACTAAGGAATGACGAGATACGCTTGAAGTTCTCTAAGGCTGTAGATACAGCAATAAAGAAAAGTTCAGTAGGCAGTACAATTAAAGAGGAATGGAGATCTCTAAAAGGGCAATCACAGAAGCTGGAAATAAAAATATAGATTCAAAGAAGGTAACTGTAAAAAAAAGCATGGGTAACAAAACAAATACTTCAGCTCACCGGTGAAAGAAGGAAGTACAAAAATGTTCAGGGATACAGAAATAGAAGTCGCCGAGGAACGAAATAAATGGAAGGTGCAGCGAAGTTAGGACGAAATGGCTTCATAAAAAATGTGAAGATATCGAAAAAGAAACGATAGCCAGAAGGAGTGACTCAGCACACAGGAAAGTCAAAACAACCCTTGGTGAAATTAAAATGGTAGTAAGATTAAGAGTGCAACCGGAATATCATTGTTAAATGGAGAGGAGATAGCGGATAGGTGGAAAGAGTAAACTGAAGGCCTCTGTGAGGGAGAAGATTTGTCTAATGTGATACAAGAGGAAACAGTATTAGATTTAGAAGAGATAGGGGTCGACTATCGAAATCAGCATTTAAGAGAGCTTTGGAGGGCTTAAGATCAAATAAGGCAGAAGGGATCGATAACATTCCACCAGAATTTCTAAAATTAGGGGAAGTGGCAACAACACGACTATTCACGTTGGTGTGTAGAATGTATGAGTCTAGCAATATGGCGTCTGACTTCCGGAAAAATATCATCCATACAATTCCGAAGACGGCAAGAGCAGACAAGTATGAGAATTATTGCACAATCAGTTTAACAGCTCATGCATCCAAGTTGCTGAAAAGAATAATTTACAGAAGAATGGAAAACAAAATTGAGGTTGTGTTAGATGACGATCAGTTTGGCTTTAGGAAAGGTAAAGACACCAGAGAAGCAATTCTGACGTTGTGGTTGATAATGGAAACGAGACTAAAGAAAAATCAAGACACGTTCATAGGATTTGTTGACCCGGAAAAGCATTCATCAATGTAAAATGGTATAAGATGTTCCAAATTCTTAGAAAAATAGGAGTAACGTGTAGGGAGGGACGGGTAATATAGAATATGTGCAAGAACTAAAAGGGAATAACAAGAGTGGACGACCACGAACGAAGTGCTCGGATTAAGAAGGGTGTAAGACAGGGATGTAATCTTTTCTCCCCACAGTTCAGTCTGTAAATCGAAGAAGCAATGATGGAAATAAAAGAAAGGTTCGGGAGTGGAATTTAAATTCAAGGTGAAAGGGTATCAATGACACGATTGACTGATGACATTGCTATCCTGAGTGAAAGTGAAGAAGAATTGCATTATCTGCTTAATGGAATGGGCAGTCTAATGAGTACAGAATATGGATTGAGAGTAAATCGAAGAAAGGCGAAAGTAATGAGAAGTAGCGGAAATGAGAACAGCGAGAAACTTAACATCAGGATTGATAGTCACGAAGTAGATGAAGTTAAGGAATTCTGCTACCTAGACAGTAAAATAACCAATGACGGACGGAGCAAGGAGGACATCAAAGGCAGACTATCACTGGCAAAAAGGGCATTCCTGGCCAACATAATTCTACTAGTATCAAACACAGGCCTTAATTTGAGGAAGAAATTTCTGAGAATATACAGATAGAGTATAGCATTGTATGGTAGTGAAACATGGACTGTGGGAAAACCAGAACAGAAGAGAATCGAAGCATTTGAGATGTGGTGCTACAGACGAATGTTGAAAATTAGGTGGACTGATGGGGTAAGGAATGAGAAGGGTCTGAGCAGAATGGGAGAGGAAAGGAATATGTGGAAGACATTGATAAGGAGAAGTGACAGGATGGTAGGACATCTGTTAAGACATGAAGGAATGACATCCATGGCACTAGAGGGAACTGTGGAGTGCAAAACCTGTAGTGGAAGACAGGGATTGGAATACATGCAGCAGATAATTGAGGACACAGGTTGCAAGTGCTGCTCTGAGATGAAGAGGTTGGCTCAGGAGAGAGATTCGTGGTGGGCCGCATCAAACCAGTCAGAAGACTGATAACTCAAAAAAAAAAAAAAAAAGGGGCGGTTTCCTACTGCTATCATGCTATTTTTTTCAGCCACCTTCCGCAACGCTCGACAGTCCCTGGTCCCTGTCTTTTAGTACATAAGGTCTGCTTGATCTTGGTTTAGCTGGGGTTGATCCTTCGCATTTCCACGTAACCATTTCACCAACAGGCGACTTGGACAACATTAGAAGGTGGATCTGTTACTCAGGTGGCATCCAATGACTACTCCTTGTCACTGCTGCCACTGCTTCTCTACTGACAATACTCTTGGACTCTTTTTATACTGGCGGGACCTACTGATTAATTCCGCTTTGTGAGGGTGTGCTGGAAAGTAATGCCTCCGAATGTTTGATGAAAATATTCTTAAAGCATTTTTAATGAAACTAATGTTATTAATGTTCTACATCTATATTCTTCATGTCTACGTATTTGCAGCTGTCTGCCACTAGAGGCCTCCAAACTGTAACGCTAACATAGCGGAGCGTAGAGTCCGCGAAGGATACGGTAGCCAATGCGCAGTGACCCGTTTTCGTCCAAAGCGTCGGGCGAGCTCATTCATTTGTTCGGAAGGGGAGGCAAACATTGTTTTCCCCTTCGGCCGGTCGACGACGACAGAACTGAAGCGCGCATCCTGCAGTCTTTCTCAAACGGTTTTACAGAAACTGTTCGACACAAAAATTTGTGTTACTTATAGCTTTTATGTCAAGTTGATGATGATGTTGCCATCATTTCGTTAATGTTCATAGTTGTTGTGATATTTACATGGAAGTAAACACTGCACGAAATTCGAAGAGTTTCCAATGAAAAATAGGGATTGCTATGATTTTGCGTTTGGTGCATATTACATAATACGAGTATGTTGCTGTATATGAAATTGACCTGACATATCGAATTTTTCTTTAGACTTGGGTGGAGGTTTCTGTCAGCAATCTAGAGAAAATTGATCTGATGTAGCACACTCATTCGTTATCGCGCTACGCGAAATATAAGGCCAGAGTGAAATATCGACAACTCTGCTTAAATTTCATAAATGGTTTAAGATATCGAAATGAAATTTTGGCAAAATATCTGTTGTGTTATTCCACTAACTACAGACTTTTTACGTGAAAGAATGTAATTTTTAAGGGCTGTCGATAACTGATGAAACGAGATATGCAGTTGGTTTTGGAAGAACGTAAATGAAGAAATTATAGTTTATTTTGTACTGGGTATATGCTTTTTCATAAGCCACTGAACTTACTTTTCTCCTGTTCTTCACTTAATAAACTTAGTAAAACACTGTTTCAGAATTATCTCCCAGTTGCGTCTGCACAACATGTTAGGGAGGTGACGCTGTATGAACTCTGCAGAGTTGCGGCAAAACAAGCAAATTTTGACATGGAAAGAGGGGAAATAGGTTGATTTTACTGAAAATTCGTCGTTCATGACGCTTCTCTGAAAGTTGCAAATGGTTGACAAGCTAGATGAAAATGAATCGCGGCATTTCCAGCGGAATTTTCTTTTTTACGTACTAACCAGATCAGAGGTGAGAGATCTTTTTGAATGGTCACCTTCAGTTTAGAATTGCACTTCCCCTCTAGCGCTCGGAATCTCCCGTACAACGTCTGCCCACTAACCCCCACCACTACCGCTCCCTCCCGCATACCCTACTTGACTGCGCATCTACTGGCCGTGCTATGCTGTGTGGACTCTAACGCAATCTCGATGCGTGAGAAACTGCAAGCTGTAATCGAGTTTCGAATTCTAACAGTTCGTCTACACGTGGAGCACCGTCTCCTTCACATGACAGTGTCAGACCAAACGAGAACGCTACATCTGCAACAACCCAACATCTTGGATTCACTGTCATCGATCATCCTCCATCAATCCTGACTTGGCCTTATCCGATTCTCATCTGTTTCCAAAACCTAAAGAACATTTTCGAGGATATCACTTTGATAATGACGAAGCGGCGTAAGCAGAGGTTAGCTTGTTGCTCCGTCAGCAAAGACAAACATTCTACGGTAAAGGTATCAACAATCTGGTCTCTTTTTGAGCTAAATTTGTTAATTGACAGAGGTGATTACGTTGAGAAACAAATGTGCAGACGTGGAGAATAAAGGTGTAGATGGTTAATAACGTTTGTTTTATTTATAAAGCATTCACAGTTTTCACATAATAAATTCGGAGATATTACTTTTCAGCACCCCCTACTACATACCAGCGTGTGCATACTGTTGATCAGGTAGTGTTTTCGCTGTCTGTACTGTATAACGACTCCACAGGCAGTTATTCCATGCAGCACATAAAGTGCATGCTATAGGCACCGCAGCTGCACTGTCCAGATTTCCGGGGCAAAATTAACCATTTTGTTTAATGTAAGTCTGCAGGCTTTCGTGGCCGTTGTCACTGAAGTTAAAATCTTCTGGTTTGTTACGCCGCGTCATGTTTCTTCTAAAATGTTCGATGTTTCGACCCCTCTGCTGGGATCTTCTTCAGGATCTTTTGGTGTCGACAGTGTTCTAGCAGTGGTGGACACCAAAAGATCCTGAAGAAGATCCCAGCAGAGGGATCGAAACGTCGAACATTTTAGAAGAAACATGACGTGGCGTAATAACCCAGAAGATTTTAACTTCAACCATTTTGTTGTTGTAGATATGGTTCTCGGGCGAGACAGCGGATGTTTTTACGAATGCTCCACAATATTTCGTCGGCGCAACTGACCGACATCTTCAGGTGCGGTGAATACACTGCTCAGGCTGTGACTGAAGCCTTCTATTTCTATCAGAGAAGAAACTGCACGGACGTGAAAGCGCTAAGTTTCGATGACCAATAGCGCAGATAAGCAGATAGGTAGCGAGAGAGACAACTACTCCACCTTTCGGGCGATAAAAGCACGCGCATAGGCGTGTCAGTCATACTGTGCGCTTCCCTATTCAGAGTCCTGTAATGCGGGCAGATTTCAGTGCGAGGCGCACCTGTTCACTGGTCTGGCCAAACCAATTTGCCTCACAGGCACGACGGTGCGTGCTGGAATTGTCAAGTGTCAGACGGCCGACTCAGGACGAATAAGTTCACCCTCGTGACACACGATACGTCCGAGATGATATGCAGTTCTATTGTCGGTACATTTGGAAACTGCTACTGGCTCTTTGTACACCACAAATTGCAGACCACAAGTCTGCCGCGGGAGGGAAAGACTTGAAGTTCTCACCAGGGGAGGACCAGAAGACGAAAAAAAAAAAAAAACTTCCATGTTGTACAAATCAATTGAACTATCCTCTACCCACTGAATCTCCCCTCTCGACTGTTCTGTTGGTCTGATAGCCAAACCAGCATCCAGCCACAGCACCGGGGTTCCTACGCTGGGGAAGCAAGCCTCGGCGTCGCATACCCTGAGAGGAGCCAATCAGTGATCATAATCTCTCATTTCTGAGAAAAGAAGGTTTTACACTGGGGAGGAATTGTTTTCAAGGTAAGCGTTGTCATGTTTTGGCAAAAAACATTTACCTAGACGGGATCACAGTAAGGTTCGTGTTGTGGCTGCATTGTAGACAAAATGTTGTTAAAGTGAGAGAGTGGCGTGTCACCTCTCACCTTGGCCTGCAAGGTCGAGGGATTTGTCCCCAGTTGGGAATGTCTGGAGTATTACGAGCAGGGCCCGCTGAACAGTTCAGCGATTTTGACGATCTAACGCGTCAGTTGGACAGCGTTTGGTACAATATCCCTCATGAGGACATCCAACAATTCTATCTATTAACGCCAAGCCGAATAGCTGCTTGCATAAGGGCCAGAAGTGAACCAATGCGATATAGAGTTGTTCAATTTGTGAAACTCTGTCTCTTGAATATGTCATTCAATTTTTCTGAAACTGTAACCATTTGTTTGTCTGTACATGTACATGACATTTAACGATTTCCGTTTTATTGAGATAATTCCTTCGTGGTGCGTAGTTGGTTTTGTCTTACAAGGCTCATCCTAAAAACGTTGTGCTACAATTATGGCAGGAGAAATGTTAGCTGCTAATGACTCACCTTGTGCAATAGGAGAGCGACAGAAAATGAGATCAACCTTTATGGGATGTATTTATTACACTTCACAAAATGAACATCATCGACTTTCAAGAAACTTTCAAAACAAACCATTAACTTACATCACTAACACTAAACGAAGAATGGCGCGCCACAGCGATCCCTAATGTGCGTACCATCAAGATCGAAGGCGAACTCCTTGGGAACTAGACACCGTGCAAGACGTTCAGTTAGGTACCCACTTTTAAAGAATGCATACAGGGTCATATTGTCGGGGTGATGAGAACTGACGGGATATGATGGCATGCAACCGAATGAGAAATAGTCTGTCGTGTAGCTTGTCGTAAAAATGGCTATTCTTTAATGCGCAGCTGGAGATAGTGCGATGATATGTTTTACACGCATGGAAAAAACAAACATCCGGAGGCTGGACTGTTCCAGTGGTTCCAGGTGATATGAACTGCAATGTCACACATTTTTCACGAGGGATAGTTTGCTTTAAAAGAGTATGATTTTTACATGCAGATCAGGGCTCAAGCAAAAGCAGGTTATTTTGACAAGTTATAGACAAAAAGCAGTGCTCATACAATAGTTGTAGTTCTCTTACGTCCATTTGTTCACTCTTGCTTGCCGTGACGAAAATATTCCCTACTTACTTTGCAGCATCGCGCACACTAGAAATAATCGTATGAGGCAGAGAACTTCCAGCTTCTCGCAGCACAGTAGACAAGTTTCCAGACAATTTACCGTCCAGATTAACAGTCGGCATAATTGCATTAGAATGGGTCAGCGCATTGATGTTAGTTGATCTTGATATAACTCTCTCAGTAACTCTAATTTCCAGGGTTCCTTTCATATGCATTTCCTCTTCAACGTCTGATGGGCGGAGTTGAAAAAAAAAATCTTGCTGAACGATGGGATAAATTTGTTTACCTCATCTATAAATTTTCAGGCCGATTCAGCAGTTTGCTGTGCATCATCAAGTTGACATTTTGTTTGAAATTTCGTTACTTACATTTTCCAATTCTGTAGCTGTGTTTGATGTTATACAACTATCCACAGTTTCCCTTGAGATCACTGTAATATATGTCGCGCTCAGTTTGTTGTGCATAGCGTAGCAGGACACTCTCATGCACATCCTGTAAATTGTATCGAGCATCACTGAAATGCAGAAACACCAGTTTTTGTAACAAGTGCTCCTTGTCCTCCATTGAATTTAAGTAGTCTTTTTTAGGTACTAAAAGGCCATATTTCTTCGGACTTTACTCGAAATCTGTTCATAATTGTTATCTTTCTACTATGCTGCGGTTCGACGTACTTAATTATGTTTAGTACCCGCTCCTTGCAAAACAGTTGTCCTTCACTAAGTTTCATTGGAGACGGGGTTTGTGGTTCGCTTTCCGACAAGGGCGATAAACACATTGCTCGATACCTGTTTCATATCATTACCCCTTGTCAAGCACGTGTCGTCGTCATTGCACTACTGATATACATCGTTCGCACTGTCGAGCGTATTCAATACCACACATTCCACTGTCTCATCTAACGCTAATATCTCTTCTGCCGCTTCTTTCTAATTCAGCGAAATTCCTTGGGTTCCTTCCTGACGAAGTGTCAGCTTAGGCAACTGTTGTTGCAGATATAATGCAATGTTTGCTTTTTCATCGTTGCCATTGCTCTGCTTTGCATGAACACAACTAGCTCTGTAGCACGGTTGAACTACACTCCTTAGAATCATGCTGTGCTCACCATTGGATTCTTCAGTCCCACTCCCTGTTGCCGTTAGCACCAATATTGTGGCTGCATGTAGACAATACGTAGAGTGTCGAATGCCGTAACTATCATTGGCCTTTGGCCACCTCGCACTCAAGGGGTTCCTTGTTAGAGGGTGTATTAATACCTACCCACACAGACCTCTGTGTTAATCCCCAAAGCAAAGTAGGCAAGAATTACTGAAGCAATAATTTTAATAAGTCATGATTTTGTAATCATACTAACACGAATTATTCACTACGATTGCAGATTTAGAAATAACGTTTGACCATGTTGACCGGTACAAACAATTTGAAATTTTGATGCTATCGTGGGTAAAATAACAGCGAGTGAAAGGTTAGACAAAAATAAATTTACGATGGCAATACGTCCCAAACAGGATAGTGTGCCATGTTTAAAAAAGCCCGACAAAGAAAGCTGTTCCACAGATTAATGTGACACGTGACTTACAGTATTACGTCTTTGGTGCGGCGGAAAAACCCTGCTTCGATTCACGGTACCTCTTCGGATTTTGCTGAGACAGGGAAGTCTAGAATGGCTCCCACTTAGCCTCGTGAGACAAAATGGGGAGCTGCTTGAATAAAGGTTCAGCGGCTTCATCAGGATTCACCTACAGTCAATAACGGCTGGAGGAATGCTGATCACATGTCCCACCACCACAGACCGCTCCTCGTACAACCTTGTAGGCAGCAGTTGGCCAATCGCAACAGGCCTAAGGCGTAATCCTTGACGGGCGTGACGTATGTTTAACATTTCGAAATAAAATTTTATTTGTGTCAGTATCAAGCTGAGAAATGCCTCCTTGCCCTCGTATAGTTAGTAGAGTCATTCAGACAACACGAGTGGCTGAATATTATAGCCCGATTTAAAGTACGCTAGGGAAGGAAAAGCGCAACACCAAAAAAATAATTAATGTATAATAATGAAATTTCTGGAATGCTTTTGTCAAGCTGACATATTTAAGTGATTAACACACTGCCGTCCGGCGACAACGCAGTGGTGTCGTGCGCGAAATAGCGGTCAACGGCCGGCGACACCACAGTGGTTTCGTGAGCACAGTATCGCGCGGGGGCCGGCGACAGCACTTTAGTATCTTTTGCATTCTGTTGGTGTTTTGTTTAGGTAATAATAAGTTACACACATCAAGAAGTTTTTTGTTTTTATAAGTACTTGTGCACTTTCATCATGGCAGACGAAAGAGACCGACGATGAATACGCGGAGCGAAACTTGGAGGTTGCCACTACATCACTTACGTCTCATCATGATCCGGCTGGCACACTTCTCGGTCACATAAAGCAACACCAAATTATAGGCCTACGTATTTCCGAAACGAATAAACGAAAACGAAGAAACTGCCATGTATGTTCCAAAAACAAAACAAAAAAAGAACAACAAATTTAATGTGCAAGTCTTGTGGAGTTGCGTTACATCTTGGAGACTGTTTTGCTGCATATCATATGAAAGAGAAGTACTAAGTACCGAAGATAATGCAAATAAACAAATCTATGAAACAAGCAAATTTTGTATTTATTTACGTATGTATATCTTCGAAATTTTGTGAAAGTAGGGGAACAGGGTTGAGAACTTATGACAAGGATGAGATTAGTAAAACGTAACAATTTATAGTCTTTAGATAACGTCAAGAACGGCCGGCGAGCGCGACTGCTACGGTCGCAGGCTCGAATCCTGCCTCGGGCATGGATGTGTGTGATGTCCTTAGGTTACTAAAATGTAGACTTTCACGGCCGGAAATATCATGTACATTATAATTATCCGGGCTGTTATGCCGTTATCAAGACGTTAGCGGACAGAGCTAGAAATATTTGTGAACCTGAGTTGCTCGACGCTGAGATGGAACATCTCCACAATGCACTAATGAAGAACGGATATTCGTCCGCCGAAATAAAACGTGCGTTGAGGCAGCCACGCAAAAATCATACTGACGTACAGGCTACTGCAAAATCTAAGGTTTTTCCTGCCGTTTGTTAAAAATGTAACGGAAAGAATAGGGAGGATCTTGACGAAGCGGAATATTACCGTAATTTACAAGCCCACCAGGAAGATACAGGAATACCTTAAGCCTGCCAAGGACGCTCGCAAACCACTGGAAAAAGCTGGAGTGTATAGGATCCCATGCAGCTGTGGTGATGTTTATGTGGGTACCACTAAAAGAACAGTTTCTAAACGTTTGGAAGAGCATAAGGGAAATTGCAGAAGAGGAGAAACGGAACGATCAGCTGTTGCGGAGCATCTTTTCCACCGCGGGACTGCTACGGTCGCAGGTTCGAATCCTGCCTCGGGCGTGGGTGTGTGTGATGTCCTTAGGTTAGTTAGGTTTAAGTAGTTCTGAGTTCTAGGGGACTTATGACCTAAGATGTTGAGTCCCATAGTGCTCAGAGCCATTTGAACCATTTTGAACCATCCTTTCCAGCCAGGGAACCACAATATTCGTTACGAGGAGACGCAATTACTAGCGGCCACAAGCGGATATTACGAAAGGCTCTACAGGGAGGCAATCGAAACCGCTAAACACCCAAATAATTTCAACCGAAAGGAGGAGGGCGTGAAATTAAACGGCATATGGATGCCGGTGTTAAAGAAGATGTGTACCACCCGCCCACTACTGGGTGATGGCAACGGCGATCGACGGCGACGGACAGCGGCCAATTGCACTGACATTTTCAAGACACGTGACGTCACGCCGCGGCGTGGGAGCGCGTGGACACGGAATTTAGCGGCAGTCAGTAGCGAGCCAGTGGGTGTGTTGGACCTTCCATTGAGCTACGGACCCCCTTGAAGATGTCTCCCGGAGTCGGAGACGAAACGTTGGGAATCGACACAGAATTCATCAACCGACCACGGCATAACAGCCCGGATAATTATAATGGACGTCCTTAGGTTAGTTAGGTTTGAGTAGTTCTAAGTTCTAGGGGACTGATGACCTCCGGTGTTAAGTCCCATAGTGCTCAGAGCCATTTGAACCATTTTTTGAACGGTCGGCGACAAGCCAAGTAATCCGAATTAGCGCTGCCGGCGCCAAGCGAATAAAGTGATACGAGACGTGCCGACGACAAAGTGTTAACATTGCAGTATCACAGGCTAATGTAAACTCGAGATAAGCCATTGAAAATGTGAAATGCTGGCACATTAGTTAACTGGTGTAAGCGTTGGAATGTTGAACGCAAGCGCGCAAATGTGCATTCACTGTGTTGTACAGGTGGCGGATGTCAGTTTGTGGGGTAGAGTTCCATGACTGTTGCACTTGATCGAACAATACACGGGCGATTAATATTGGTTGCGGATGACGCTGGAGCTGTCGTCCGATGGTGTCCCATATGTGCTCGTGTGGGGACCGACCTGGTGACCAGGCAGGCCGAGGCAACATGTCGATATTCTGTAGACGTGTTGGGCTACAACAGCGATGTATGGGCGAGCGTTATCCTATTCGAAAACACCCCTGGAATGCAGTTTACGAATGTCAGCACAAGAGCTCGAATCACCAGACTAACGTACAAATTTGCTGTCAGGGTGCGCGGGACATTTACGAGAGTGCTCCTGCTGTCATAAGAAACTTGTAACCTCCCCACAAAAAAATCTTTTCACATTTAGTGTAACCTCCAAACAGAAAAATTCCTAAACCTCTCAACAATAAAAAATATAATTATGTCGTTCAGTGTAACGTCCCAACAAAAAAATAAATTCAGTAACCTGGTAATAATACAATGTAACGAACTTCTCAATTAAATTGTCGCTCACTTATAACTTTTCAATAATTGACTGTGAATTTAACCTGGTAGATTTTGGACGTCAGCAGTGCTGCGTCATGGCCCTGAAAGATCATTCTGAATAAAAAAAGAAAAAAAAATTCTTACCTCAATGAAGTCGCCGGATAACGCGTATGTATCTGCTCTTACAATAAATTTTTCTGGCACAGCCCTGTGCAATGCTGGCCGATATATTTGTCATTTATGAAAGGAGACAACTGATTTTTCTTTTGCAATAATCGGGATGATCATGGATTGGAGAAATTAGTAAATTCTTTAATTTGAAATGAATGGTTGTTAAAAGTTACTTTTTGTGAGAAAGATTATTATTAGGAGATTTTTTAAAACATTTACATGGGACTAGAGATAACAATACTACATATGCACGAGGCTGCTTTTTACCTTATACAATAATGCTCACGCTCCGGCATCGCTGCACCACGACCGGCCCAGCCAACACGATACACCAGACCAGACCAGACCAGACTGCTCGCTAGCAACAACTTACTCCTACTGCTACACAGTTCCTACTGCAGTCAACACTGCTCTCTGGTCCGAGATTCTCTTATACCTTACATATCGCAGGCAGCGCGTGAGCAATACATCGAAATTACATCTGCTCGGACCTCTTACAAACTGCACCCCAGAACATAACTCCAGGTGTAGGTCCAGTGTGTTTAGCATGCAGACGGGTTGGTTGCAGGCGCTCAGCTGGCCCACTTCGAGTCAACACACGTCCATCACCGACACCTAGACAGAATCAGCTTTCATCAGAAAACACAACAGACCTCCACGTTACTCTCCAGTGCGCTCTCGCTTGACACCACAGAAATCGCAAATGCCGGGGGATTGGGGTCTGTGGAATGCACGCTGTAGGGCGTCTGACTCGCAGCTGTCCTTGAAGTGATCGATTGGTAACAGTTCGTCGTGTCACTGAGGCGCCAACTGCTGTTCAGGTTGCTGCTGCAGATGCAGTACGATGCTCCGGAGCCATACCCCAAATACAGGGCTATTACAAATGATTGAAGCGATTTCATAAATTCACTGTAGCTCTATTCATTGACATATGGTCACGACACACTACAGATACGTAGAAAAACTCAAAGTTTTGTTCGGCTGAAGCTGCACTTCAGGTTTCTGCCGCCAGAGCGCTCGAGAGCTCAGTGAGACAAAATGGCGACAGGAGCCGAGAAAGCGTATGTCGTGCTTGAAATGCACTCACATCAGTCAGTCATAACAGTGCAACGACACTTCAGGACGAAGTTCAACAAAGATCCACCAACTGCTAACTCCATTCGGCGATGGTATGCGCAGTTTAAAGCTTCTGGATGCCTCTGTAAGGGGAAATCAACGGGTCGGCCTGCAGTGAGCGAAGAAACGGTTGAACGCGTGCGGGCAAGTTTCACGCGTAGCCCGCGGAAGTCGACGAATAAAGCAAGCAGGGAGCTAAACGTACCACAGCCGACGGTTTGGAAAATCTTATGGAAAAGGCTAAAGCAGAAGCCTTACCGTTTACAATTGCTACAAGCCCTGACACCCGATGACAAAGTCAAACGCTTTGAATTTTCGGCGCGGTTGCAACAGCTCATGGAAGAGGATGTGTTCAGTGCGAAACTTGTTTTCAGTGATGAAGCAACATTTTTTCCTAATGGTGAAGTGAACAGACACAATGTGCGAATATGGGCGGTAGAGAATCCTCAAGCATTCGTGCAGCAAATTCGCAATTCACCAAAAGTTAACGTTTTTTGTGCAATCTCACGGTTTAAAGTTTACGGACCCTTTTCCTTCTGCGAAAAAAACGTTACAGGACACGTGTATCTGGATATGCTGGAAAATTGGCTCATGCCACAACTGGAGACCTACAGCGCCGACTTCATCTTTGAACAGGATGGTGCTCCACCGCACTTCCATCATGATGTTCGGCATTTCTTAAACAGGAGATTGGAAAACCGATGGATCGGTCGTGGTGGAGATCATGATCAGCAATTCATGTCACGGCCTCCACGCTCTCCCGACTTAACCCCATGCGATTTCTTTCTGTGGGGTTATGTGAAAGATTCAGTGTTTAAACCTCCTCTACCAAGAAACGTGCCAGAACTGCGAGCTCGCATCAACGATGCTTTCGAACTCATTGATGGGGACATGCTGCGCCGAGTGTGGGAGGATCTTGATTATCGGCTTGATGTCTGCCAAATCACTAAAGGGGCACACATCGAACATTTGTGAATGCCTAAAAAAAACTTTTTGAGTTTTTGTATGTGTGTGCAAAGCATTGTGAAAATATCTCAAATAATAAAGTTATTGTAGAGCTGTGAAATCGCTTCAATCATTTGTAATAACCCTGTACTGTCTTCCCTCTCGATAGTGCCACTTGAGCAGTTCGGAGTCCGGTCTCCTTGCTACTCTACATTCTCGTGACCACCACTGCCAGTAGTCATGTACAGTGGCTACATTCCTGCCAAGTCTTTCTGCAATATCGTAGAACAAACATCCAACTTCTTGCAGTCGTATTACACGACCTCATTCAAACTCACTGAGGTGTTGATAATGGCGTCTTTGTCGCTTTCAAGGCTTTCTTGACTAACATCAGCTCATCACATCACATCTCAAAGGCGACTAACGCTCAAGATCGTTACAGCGTGTGTTTAAAGCAAACATGATTTGTCACTTGAAGACATATGGCCGAGTGCACCAATCTCGATTAACAGTTAACCGTCCGCAGCTCGTGGTCGTGCGGTAGCGTTCTCGCTTCCGACGCCCGGGTTCCCGGGTTCGATTCCCGGCGGGTCAGGGATTTTCTCTGCCTCGTGATGACTGGGTGTTGTGTGATGTCCTTAGGTTAGTTAGGTTTAAGTAGTTCTAAGTTCTAGGGGACTGATGACCATAGATGTTAAGGCCCATGGTGCTCAGAGCGACGGTTAACTGCGGTTAAGTACATGTATAATCCTGCTCAACGCAAAATTCTGCTGCACCAACGTCGATCAAGTTAAACGAGGGAATCGACCGTGGTTATATTTAACCGGGGCTCCTTCCCGGTTTTCTCGACATAACCGCGGTTTTAGAAGCATACGCTATTAAGATGGCGGCGCGTTTTGATGTTATGGATGGCATTCAGGAAGAATTGTTATACCTTGACCATTTAAAACGTGGCCGAAACCGTGTTGCAGTGATTGTGGAAAGGGAAAACCCTTTTGAAGATTATGGTGGAAGAGAGATTTCGTTCAAAAATGGTTCAAATGGCTCTGAGCAGTATGGGACTTAACATCTGAGGTCATCAGTCCCCTACAACTTAGAACTACTTAAACCTAACTAACCTAAGGACATCACACACATCCATGCCCGAAGCAGGATTCGAAGCTGCAACCGTAGCGGTCACGCGGTTCCAGACTGAAGCGCCTAGAACCGCTTGGCCACATCGTTCGCCCAGAGATATCGTCTGTCAAAAGAAACAGTGTGGTGGTTATTAGGCCCAAACCAAATTAATGATACGTTAGAATTTCCTACTGATCGGAATAACCCTATTTCGCCGATGAACAGACTTTTGATTACTTTCAGGGCATATGCAACAGGTGCATTCAACATTCTTATTGGGGACAACAGTAACATCGTACAACAGCACAACGCATCATCAGTGATGTATCAGGCATGATAGCATCGATGTCTCCTCGCTTTATAAAATTTCTCACAAGAGAAGAAGTGCGCTCTGTGATGTATGCTTTTAATCAATTGGACCGATTTCCTGGTGTTATTGGTATAATGGATGTCCTGGAGGACATAATGCGGAACTTTTCCGCAATAGGAAATCATATTTTTCCTTTAATTGTCAAACCATTACTGATCACAATTTGTTAATAAGAGATATTGTCGCTCGATGGCCGGGCTCTGTGCTCGACAGCAATAATAGGTACCGAGGTACTTACACACACTTCTGCTAGTCGACGGAAAAACAGCAGAGATGGTTCAAATGGCTCTGAGCACTATGCGACTTAACTTCTGAGGTCATCAGTCGCCTAGAACTTAGAACTAATTATACCTAACTAACCTAAGGACATCACACACATCCATGCTCGAGGCAGGATTCGAACCTGCGACCGTAGCGGTCGCTCGGCTCCAGGCTGTAGCGCCTAGAACCGCACGGCCACTCCGGCTGGCACAGCAAAGAGAGAATGTGATAAGGAAGTAACTCACCAGCGATTATCCGTGCAATTTCATGTTTACTAACATCTTTGCCTTGCCATGGCACGTTGCATTGCAATGTACAAAGTTTACCGCGGTCAAATGCACGATTGGCTGACTACGGTTTGCTGACCAGCGATTAGCGTTTGTGCACTGCAGAAACATTTTAAGCACGATTTACTTTTAACCATGATCGCGGGACCTTGGTTATAATGCTTTCTGACCGGGGTTGGTGTACTCGGCCAATAAAGTCTGTAGGCTAAATGAGACCGCGATCATTTTGTTTTGAGCAATTTAATTTTCCCAAGTCCGTCTTGATCACATAAATTTCTTTAGACTTGATGACTGGTTTCGGCTTATCACCATCTTTAGATCGTTAAAATATTCTGATACAAATCATCACCATGTTTAACTTGACGATGATTTGTATCAGCATATTTTAACGATCTGAAGATGGCCGTAAGCCGAAACCGGTCATAAAGTGTACTCGGCCAATAAAGTCTGTAGGCTAAATGAGACCGCGATCATTTTGTTTTGAGCAATTTAATTTTCCCAAGTCCGTCTTGATCACATAGATTTCTTTAGACTTGATGACTGGTTTCGGCTTATCACCATCTTTAGATCGTTAAAATATTCTGATACAAATCATCATCATGTTTAACTTGACGATGATTTGTATCAGAATATTTTAACGATCTGAAGATGGCCGTAAGCCGAAACCGGTCATAAAGTGTACAGAAATCTGTGTGATCAAGACGGACTTGTGAAAATAAAAGTGCTCAAACACGATTTGTATCCTTATAGTGGCGATACTAGTGCAAAATTTGCTACATGCGCGAAGTTTGAATAGATATCATATTTCATATGTAGAAACATGCCTACCAACTTTCGTGTATATCGTACAATGTTTTCTCGGGGCTGCAATTTTTTTTGCTTTGGTACAGTTGGCACTTGACTAACAGCCTGGAATTGTCGTTGTCGACGACTGTGTAACCACTTCAGATCCGAAAACCACTTCGTGTCGAGTAAGAAACTTTTCTCGACACGAAGGTCTCGCTTATTTCAAGAAAAAGGTAGTTCCGGCCCTAATTAAAATTAAAAACAGTTTTTTTGACATTCTTACAGACAAACATGAGTGAACTTAAAAAAATTTTACCCAATTTTTGTAGGTGATAGAGACTTAGAACTTCATACATCTCCGAGCGAAATATTGTCAAAACCACAAAAAAAGTTATATTCTGAAACTTATACATATCAAGTGGAAAGCAAAACGTAACTTTGGAGAAATCCTTTGCGAAGTGAGTTATTTTGGTAACCATAGAAAGAAATACTTCAGTGAGCTGAATAGTTTTTGAGATACGACGCGATACGTTCGAAGCTGTTGCCCGGAGCGAAAAATTTCACCCGTTTCGTAAAAATGAACTCTGGGTCATATTAAAATTAAGAACAAATTTTTTTATCATGGTGAGGGATACTATACTACCATAAGTAAGTTTCAGAATTTTTCGGTATTTCCTTTGTAAGAGGCAGAGACTTTAAAGCGATTTTCTATGGTCCCGGAGAGCGGTGCTGACTGCTTGCAGAAAGAGACGATATTGCAGCTTTGGGCCTTAGAATGTCAGATGCCAACTAGTTTAAATGACAGTATGGTGAAAATTACCGTAAATATCTTATTCTTCTCCTTCCACCATTGATTAGGCGATTTCACGTGTTCCAGTCAACAAGATACACCCTTATATTACGTGGTCATTCCTTCTGTATTGTCTCTCTAGGTTTACTGTCAACAATTTGATTTGGAAATCTTTTTTCATACATTCTTTATGTGTTCCGATCACCTGTTTCTGTCTATATCTATTTTCTTGTGCAAGAATGAATAAACTTATAACTTATTTCGAATTTGTTTTCTGAATCAGTCTCCTCTGGTACACTCTTAAACACCACGGAGAAATCTTATTTCCGCAGCATGAATCCTGGTCATATCCTTTTTCGTGAGAAACATGGTTTCAGGTCCATTGAGATTAGTAGCTACTGCCAAGATTTTGTGAAACTTTAACTGTATATCTTTCGTGGACTTTTTTGTAGCATATTTCTGATTGTTCGTTAGGGTCTTGACATCAATTTCACTGTCGAAATTTCGTTCTACGTCACAACCGGGATACTGAAAGTGGGTTAGCTGTTCCAGTATTATATTATCTGTTATAATTTCGGATCTTATAGGCGATTTATCCTTGAGTGCCGTAACCTTCGTTTTATTGGTGGAGATGTTGATTTTATATTTAGAAGTCGAGAGATTGACGTGATAATCGGTTCGTTGAAAATTATCTTCGCTTTCTTGAATTATTGGTTGATCATCTGCATATAGTAGAGTGTTACAGAATTTCTTCCTGTTGATTTTTCTGCCTTTGGTGATATTTTTGTTTCGAGACCTGATTAGGTCATCTACATAAATGGTGAATAGAGACAGAGACAGGGCACACCCTTGACCAACTCCCTGTGTTCTTAATTGTTTAGACAAGTAATCTCCATCTTCGAGTATCATTTTTGTAAAGAGCTTTTACAGAGCTAATTAGATGTCTTGGGAAGTGTCTTTTTTCCATAATATGCCACAGCAGATGTCAATAATCTACAAACGCTATGTGCATTTCTAAATTAAATTAGTTTCTTTTACTGTCTAACTGTCTTAGACTAAAAATACCATCAATGTATAATCATACTTTTATAAAAACTGTATCAAAGATAGGACACAGTGTGTTATTTAGGATGGTGCTATAGGTTTTATAGTCTATGTTAAGAGGATGATTGTTCCATAGTTGTTTGGGTTTCTTCTGTTATTGTTCGTGAATATGGAGAAAATTTTTGTCAGATTCCATTCCTGTGATACCTTACCCACAGGCCAACATAGGCTAATGGGATGTAGCATACGTTCCTCCATTGAAAACCTCTGTATTTAAACCACTCGGCATTTATTGCGTCTGTCCCTGTTGTTTTTCTGTTCTTCAATGTTTACATTGCTACACCTAATTCATTAATTTCAATGAGGTCTACGTTACTGTTGATTAGACAATTTTCAAAGTATTCCTCTGCTGTTGGATCGTCAAACGAAAGATTTGTTTAATGCAGTTCCTATCGTTCTAAAGTTATTATATTTATTTAGGTTGTATCTTTCTCTCCTTGATTCATGTTCCTCATTAATTGATATGCTATCGACTGTCGTCAATCAATGTCATTCTGAATGTCGTTAATGAAACGTTCTCATGAATCTTTTTGCATTTTCCTAGTTACATCAGTGTGCTAACCACTGCGCCACCTCGCTCGGTCAACCAGAAGTCTCTCGAATTTAGATCTGAGAATCTGGAAGGCACACATCTTGAAATTCCGTAGAGATGATGCAGCTGTTACCGAAGGTTTCCCGAAACAAATCTTTTACCCGACAAGCAACATGTGGCGTGCTACAGTTTGAGCTGTACACACCGCAGCACACTGAAACATTGTAGATATGTTCACTAATTGGTGCGCTCGCGGTGTATACTGAAAAAATAAGATAACAGTTCCACTTTCTGCTTGCAGGTGCAAGTATGCCGCTGTAAGCGGTGTGAACTACACTCATGCTCATAAATTAAGGATAATTGCAGAATGTGATGCCACACAACGTTGCACTACACAAAACTGGCGCCAATTGCATAGGCACATAGGGAACACACACTACACAGATCTGTAAATCCACGGTATTGGTGATAAGTTAAGAAAATCGTCCCGAAACACATGTGCTAAAAGACGCCACTGTTTCCTGCGCATGTACCCCGACATCAATATGGGATATGAACACCATGCACACGTACACAGGCCGCACAACGGGTTGGCATACTCTGGATCAGGTGGTCGAGCAGCTGCTGAGGTATAGCCTCCCATTCTTGCACCACTGCCTGTCGGAGCTCCTGAAGTGTCCTAGGGGTTTGAAGACGTGTAGCGATACGTCGACCGAGAGCATCCCAAACGAGCTCCATGTGGTTTAGGTCTGGAGAACAGGCAGTACACTCCATTCGCCTGATATCTTCTGTTTCAAGGTACTCCTCCACGATGGCAGCTCGGTGGGGGCGCGCGTTATCATCCATCAGGAGGAAGGTGGGACCCATTGCACCCCTGAAAAGGCGAACATACTGGTGCAAAATGACGTCCCGATACACCTGATCTGTTACAGTTCCTCTGTCAAAGACATGCAGGGATGTACGTGCACCAATCATAATCTCACCCCACACCATCAAACCACGACCTCCATACAGGTCCCTTACAAGGACATTAATGGGTTGGTATCTGGTTCCTGGTTGACTCCAGATGAAAACCCGGGAAGAATCACTGTTCAGACTATACCTGGACTCGTTCGTGAACATAACCTGGGACGACTGTTCCAATGGCCATGTACTGTGTTCTTGACACCAAGCTTCACGGGCTCTCCTGTGACCAGGGGTCAGTGGAATGCATCTTGCAGGTCTCCGGGCGAATAAACCATATCTGTTCAGTGGTCTGTAGACTGTGTGTCTGGAGACACATGTTCCAGTGTTTGCGGTAAGATCCCGACCAAGGCTACCTGCAGTACTCCGTGGCCGTCTGCGGGTACTGATGGTGAGATATCGGTGTTCTTGTGGTGTTGTACACTGTGGACGTCCCGTACTGTAGCGCTGGACATGTTTCCTGTCTGCTAGAATCGTTGCCATAATCGTGAGATCATACTTTGTGGCACACGGAGGGCCCGTGCTACGACCTGCTGTGTTTGACCAGCCTTCAGTCGCCCTAGTGTTCTACCCCTCATAATGTCATCAATATGAGTTCTTTGAGCCATTTTCAACACACAGTCACCATTAGCACGTCTGAAAATGTCTGCACAATTACTCGCTGCACCGTACTCTGACATGCACCTACACACCTCTGCGTATGTGGACTGCTGCCAGCGCCACCGTACGACGACCGCAGGTCAAATGCACCGCATGGTCATACCCCGAGGTGATTTTAACCCCTAAACCGCACACCAGAGCGTTGTTTCACCATGTATCAGCATTATCCTTAATTTATGAGCATGAGTGTAATTACGCTCTTGCAAAGCTGCAAACACGTTTCACACAAGGAGGTCCTTATAATGTGTGGATGTCATTGTACACCTAACAGCCCGCGAGGTGTCATCTCCTCGAAGAAACACGGATCGTGAATGAAGGAGCTTGGGAAATCACACCACGCAGTCACGTAAGCCGAGTGGAGTGTATGTTCTTGCACAACATGTGGAGGAGTAGAACCCCATATACGAAAGTTCTGTACATCCATGGCGTCGTGGAGAGTAAAATGTTTCTCGTCCGTCCAAACAATATTCCGTAGCCACACGCAACCCGTTTCCACGAATGTCATAAAACTAAGGGTAAAGTCGCGGGGTAGTAACCTATCTTGCGGCTTCACATTTGGTGCACATTCTGAACCTTGTAGGGATAGCAGTGTAAAATGCACAGCAGAATCTTTTGAACTGTTGAGGATGGAAGAGAGAATTCCCGTGACACAGCTTGAACACTGGCTGCAGAATTTGACTTCAACCTTCTTAACCATTTACACCAACAGTCACTTCACAAAAGAAATCAACACGCATCGACAAGCAGCAAACAGCATACTGGCGTCAAAACAGGAAAAATTTCACATTCTGGCTGCTTACAGCATTCTGTTTTGACCAAGTGGCAGAAAGTGGAACTATTATTTTCTTCAGCATACACCGCAAGTGCAATGATTAATAAAGATACCTATTATGTTTGAGCATCCTGTAATGTACACAGTCCCGCATTACAGCACTCGGAATATGTCAGTTTACCTCTAACCATCCGGAATACACTCCTGGAAATAGAAATAAGAACACCGTGAATTCATTGTCGCAGGAAGGGGAAACTTTATTGACACATTCCTGGGGTCAGATACATCACATGATCACCCTGACAGAACCACAGGCACATAGACACAGGCAACAGAGCATGCACAATGTCGGCACTAGTACAGTGTATATCCGACTTTCGCAGCAATGCAGGCTGCTATTCTCCCATGGAGACGATCCTAGAGATGCTGGATGTAGTCCTGTGGAACGGCTTGCCATGCCATTTCCACCTCGCGCCTCAGTTGGACCAGCGTTCGTGCTGGACGTGCAGACCGCGTGAGACGACGCTTCATCCAGTCCCAAACATGCTCAATGGGGGACAGATCCGGAGATCTTGCTGGCCAGGGTAGTTGACTTACACCTTCTAGAGCGCGTTGGGTGGCACGGGATACATGCGGACGAGCATTGTCCTGTTGGAACAGCAAGTTCCCTTGCCGGTCGAGGAATGGTAGAACGATGGGTTCGATGACGGTTTGGATGTACCGTGCACTATTCAGTGTCCCCTCGACGATCACCAGTGGTGTACGGCCAGTGTAGGAGATCGCTCCCCACACCATGATGCCGGGTGTTGGCCCTGTGTGTCTCGGTCGTATGCAGTCCTGATTGTGGCGCTCACCTGCACGGCGCCAAACACGCATACGACCATCATTGGCACCAAGGCAGAAGCGACTCTCATCGCTGAAGACGACACGTCTCCATTCGTCCCTCCATTCACGCCTGTCGTGACACTACTGGAGGCGGGCTGCACGATGTTGGGGCGTGAGCGGAAGACGGCCTAACGGTGTGCGGGACCGTAGCCCAGCTTCATGGAGACGGTTGCGAATGGTCCTCGCCGATACCCCAGGAGCAACAGTGTCCCTAATTTGCTGGGAAGTGGCGGTGCGGTCCCCTACGGCACTGCGTAGGATCCTACGGTCTTGGCGTGCATCCGTGCGTCGCTGCGGTCCGGTCCCAGGTCGACGGGCACGTGCACCTTCCGCCGACCACTGGCGACAACATCGATGTATTGTGGAGACCTCACGCCCCACGTGTTGAGCAATTCGGCGGTACGTCCACCCGGCCTCCCGCATGCCCACTATACGCCCTCGCTCAAAGTCCGTCAACTGCACATACGGTTCACGTCCACGCTGTCGCGGCATGCTACCAGTGTTAAAGACTGCGATGGAGCTCCGTATGCCACGGCAAACTGGCTGACACTGACGGCGGCGGTGCACAAATGCTGCGCAGCTAGCGCCATTCGACGGCCAACACCGCGGTTCCTGGTGTGTCCGCTGTGCCGTGCGTGTGATCATTGCTTGTACAGCCCTCTCGCAGTGTCCGGAGCAAGTATGGTGGGTCTGACACACCGGTGTCAATGTGTTCTTTTTTCCATTTCCAGGAGTGTATTTCTTTTTCTGTTATCTAATAGGAGTTGTCCTTCAGAGTGTGATTATACACTATGCGATCTAAAGTATCCGGACACACCCAAAAACATACGTTTTTCATATAAGGGAATTGTGCTGCTGCCACCTACTGGCAGGTACTCCATATCAGCGATCTCAGTAGTCATTAGACATCGTGAGAGAGCAGAATGGGTCAAATGGTTCAAATGGCTCTGAGCACTATGCGGCTTAACTTCTGAGGTCATCAGTCGCCTAGAACTTACAACTAGTTAAATCTAACTAACCTATGGACATCACACACATCCATGTCCGAGGCAGGATTCGAACCTGCGACCGTAGCGGTCGCTCGGTTCCAGACTGTAGCGCCTAGAACCGCACGACCACTCCGGCCGGCTAGAGAGCAGAATGGGCGCTCCGTAGAACTCACGGACTTCGAACGTGGTCAGGCGTTTGGGTGTCACTTGTGCCATACCTCTGTACGCGAGATTTCCACACTCCTAAATATCCCTAGGTCCACTGCTACCGATGCGGTAGTGAAGTGGATACGTCAAGGGGCACGTAAGGCACAAAAGCGTACAGGTCGACCTCGTCTGTTGACTGACAAAGACCACCGACAGTTGAAGAGGGTCGCAATGCGTAATAGGCTGACATCTATCCAGACTATCACACAAAAATTCCAAACTGCATCAGGATCCACTGCAAGTGCTATGACAGGCGGGAGGTGAGAAAACTTGGATTTAATGATCGAGCCGCAGCTCAAAAACCACACATCAAGCCAGTAAATGGCAAATAACGCCTCGCTTGGTGAAAGGAACGTAAACATTGGATGATTGAACAGTGGAACAACGTTGTGTGGTGTGATGAATCACGGTACACATTGTGGTAATCCGATTGCAGGGTGTGGCTATGGCGAATGCCCAGTGAACTTCATCTGCCAGCGTGTGCGGTGCCAACAGTAAAATTCGGAGGCAGTGGTGTTGTGGTGGTCGTGTTTTTCATGGAGGGGGCATGCACAGCTTGTTGTTTTGCGTGGCACTATCACACCACACGCCTACATTGATGTTTTAAGCACCTTCTTGCTTCCCACTGTTCAAGAGCAATTTGGGGATGGCGATTGCATCTTTCAACACTATCGAGCACCTGTTCATAACGCACGGCCGGTGTTCGAGTGGTTACACGACAGTAACATCCCTGTAATGGACTGGCCTCCACAGAGTCCTGACCTGAATTCTATTGAACACCTTTGGGATGTTTTGCAACGCCGACTTCGTGCCAGGCCACACCGACCGACATCGATACCTCTCCTCAGTGCAGCACTCCGTGAAGAACTGGGCTGCCATTCCCAAGAAACATTCCAGCATCTGACTGAACGTTTACCTGCGATAGCAGAAAATGTCATCAAGGCAAATGTTGGGTTAACATCATACTGAATTCCAGCATAACCTATGGAGGGCGCCACGAACTTGCAAGTTAGTTTCAGCCAGATGTCCGGATACTTTTGAATACATAGTGTAGCAAGCAGTAAAGAAAACAAAAGAAAAATTCGGAGTAGGAATTAAAATCCATGGAGAAGAAATAAAAACTTTAAGATTCGACAGTGACATTGTAATTCTGTCAGACAGCAGAGGACTTGAAAGAGCAGTTGAACAGAATGGACAGTGTCTTGAAAGGTGGATATAAGATGAACATCAACAGAAGCAAAACGAGGATAATGGAATGTAGTCGAGTTGACTCGGGTGATACTGCGGGGCCGGCCGGGGTAGCCGAGCGGTTCTAGGCGCTACAGTCTGGAACCGCGTGACAGCTACGGTCGCAGGTTCGAATCTCGCCTCGGGCATGGATGTGTGTGACGTCCTTAGGTTAGTTAGGTTTAAGTAGTTAAGTAGTTCTAAGTTCTAGGGGACTGATGACCTCAGAAGTTAAGTCCCATAGTGCTCAGAGACTTTTTTTTTGATGCTGCGGGAATTAGATTAGGAAATGAGGCGCTTAAAGTAGTAAATGAGTTTTGCTATTTGGGGAGCAAAATAACTGATGATGGTCGAAGTAGAGAGGGTATAAAATGTAGACTGGCAATGGCAAGGAAAGCGTTTCTGAAGAAGAGAAATTTGTTAACATTGAGCATAGATTTAAGTGTCAGCAAGTCGTTTCTGAAAGTATTTGTATGGAGTGTAGCCATGTACAGAAGTGAAACATGGACGATAAATAGTTTGGACAAGAAGAGAATAGAAGCTTTCGAAATGTGGTGCTACAGAAGAATGCTCAAGATTATATGGGTAGATCACGTAACTAATGAGGTGGTATTGAACAGAATTGGAGAGAGCAGAAATTTGTGGCGCAACTTGACTAGAAGAAGGGAACGGTTGGTAGGGCATATTCTGAGGCATCAAAGGATCACCAATTTAGTATTGGAGGGCAACGTGTAGGGTAAAAATCGTAGAGTTAGACCAAGAGATGAATACACTAAGCAGATTCAGAATGATGTAGGTTGCAGTAAGCACTGGGAGATGAAGAAGCTTGCACGGGATAGAGTAGCATGGAGAGCTGCAACAAACCAGTCTCTGGACTGAAGACCACAACAACAATGTAGGTAAACATGATAAGGATGTTGTTTTTCTTTAGTTGCTTGCTCTATTTCTTCGTCTTAAGTTTTTAAGCCTGTCTTTCTTCTGTAAACTCTCCTCTCCTTTTCCTTTTCTTCCCAAGAACCTCGTCAGCTGTTCATCATCATCAGCATTATCACCATTTAAGACTGATTATGCCTTTCAGCGTTCAGTCTGGAGCATAGCCCCCCTTATACAGTTCCTCCATGATCCCCTATTCAGTGCTAACATTGGTGCCTCTTCTGATGTTAAACCTATTACTTCAAAATCATTCTTAACCGAATCCAGGTACCTTCTCCTCGGTCTGCCCCGACTCCTCCTACCCTCTACTGCTGAATCCATGAGTCTCTTGGGTAACCTTGCTTCTCCCATGCGTGTAACATGACCCCACCATCTAAGCCTGTTCGCCATGACTGCTACATCTATAGAGTTCATTCCCAGTTTTTCTTTGATTTCCTCATTGTGGACACCCTCCTGCCATTGTTCCCATCTACTAGTACCTGCAGTCATCCTAGCTACTTTCATATCCGTAACCTCAACCTTGTTGATAAGGTAACCTGAATCCACCCAGCTTTCGCTCCCATACAACAAGGTTGGTCGAAAGATTGAACGGTGCACAGATAACTTAGTCTTGGTTCTGACTTCCTTCTTGCAGAAGAGAGTAGATCGTAGCTGAGCGCTCACTGCATTAGCTTTGCTACACCTCGCTTCCAGTTCTTTCACTACGTTGCCATCCTGTGAGAATATGCATCCTAAGTACTTGAAACCGTCCACCTGTTCTAACTTTGTTCCTCCTATTTGGCACTCAATCCGTTTATATTTCTTTCCCACTGATATTACTTCCGTTTTGGAGATGCTAATCTTCATACCATAGTCCTTACATTTCTGATCTAGCTCTGAAATTTTACTTTGCAAACTTTCAATAGAATCTGCCTTCACAACTAAGTCATCCGCATATGCAGGACTGCTTATTTTGTGTTCACATATCTTAATCTCACCCAGCCAGTCTATTGTTTTCAACATATGATCCATAAATAATATGAACAACAGTGGAGACAGGTTGCAGCCTTGTCTTACCCCTGAAACTACTCTGAACCATGAACTCAATTTACCGTCAACTCTTAACTGCTGCCTGACTATCCATGTAAAGACCTTTAATTGCTTGCAAAAGTTTGCCTCCTATTCCATAATCTTGTAGAACAGACAATAACTTCCTCCTAGGAAGCCGGTCATATGCCTTTTCTAGATCTATAAAGCATAGATACAATTCCCTGTTCCACTCATAACACTTCTCCATTATTTGCCGTAAGCTAAAGATCTGGTCCTGACAACCTCTAAGAGGCCTAAACCCACACTGATTTTCATCCAATTGGTCCTCAACTAATACTCGCACTTTCCTTTCAACTATACCTGAGAAGATTTTACCCACAACCGCTGATTAAAGAGATACCTCTGTAGTTGTTACAATCTTTTCTGTTTCCATGTTTAAAGATTGGTGTGATTACTGCTTTTGTCCAGTCTGATGGAACCTGTCCCGACTCCCAGGCCATTTCAATTATCCTGTGTAGCCATTTAAGACCTGACATTCCACTGTATTTGATGAGTTCCGACTTAATTTCATCCACCCCAGCCGCTTTATTGCACTGCAATCTATTGACCATTTTTTCCACTTCCTCAAATGTGATCCTATTTCCATCATCATTCCTATCCCATTCTACCTCGAAATCGGAAGCATTACTGATCGCATTTTCACCTACATTGAGCAACTCTTCAAAATATTCCCTCCAGCTGTTTTCAAAACAAAATTTTAATGGTTTTCCATTATTCCTGAATTCTGTCTGTTGAGTATTAGCGAGTGCTGTGTGTGCGCAGACAGCGGGCAGCAGGCGGCAGGCATGCAGCAGCCCGAGGAGCGCCTTCTGCGGCCGTGTGCCGGGCCGCTGCGCTCTCTGGGCTTGTGGGGCCCGCCGGCGCGGCCGCTGCGCGCATGCGCCGTGCTGCTGCTCAACGCGGCCGGCACGCTGTGCGCCGCCCTCGCATTGTGGGCGGCGCCGGGCCGCAGCCTGGAGCGCCTCGCCGCCGACGCCTACGTGGGCGTCACCGGCATCGCCATGACCGTCAAGGTGACACTCCTTCTCCTAACACTACCCGAAGTAATTCCACCTACTGTAGCGAGTCGCCTCCGGCATCCAAAACAGCCTGAATCCTACGGATCTATTCATCCACGTCCTGAATGGTGATCAATACCAAAGTTCATTCAGGGGCTCTGAGGAACGAACCGGGCTTTTAACATTTTCGCTCAACAGATTCCAATGCCAACGACTGTGGAAACATGAAGAATAAGTATGAGTGTTTGTTTAAATTTTTGTCATCACCTCCAAAAAATCAAGCTGCGACCACGAAATTTGATAATCTTCTTGGCCCTTCTCTACAAATTCACTGTTTAATGTGGCACATTTCTCCCAAGATGTATGAGCTGGCGAAGACTTTACAGAAATCCACAGTTCGGCTGTAAAGGAAATGCCTATTGGCTTCTGTCTCGGGTTCTTAAGCCGACGTTCATCTACTGATTTTTCTGACGTTTCGCCAGCACGAGTGGCTGGCATTGTCAAAAGCTTCACGCTCCGTTACTGGTGGTGAACTGGAGCCGAGCTCGCGGGCGCAGACTATATGTACCTGGCGCGCCGACGTCCGAGGGCTTCTCCGCGGTCATTTCCGGTGCGGTTCTCCTCTTGCTACCGGCGACGGTCGTTCGCAACAGTACGGGAAGCCAGGATCCGTTTACCTTAAGGCTTTCCTCTTTCTTGTTGAAACTGTTCGCGTGTTTTTGTATTTCTACAGCTACTCTGAAAAAGCGCATGTGATAGTGCTTCTCTACAGCCAGACCTTCCGTGTCAGCGAATTTTATTACGTGGTCGGTCTCACTCAGTGCGTGCTCTGCCACGGCCGATTTCTCCACCTGCCCCAACCTGCAATGTCGCTTATGCTCTTTGATACTGGTGTTAATTGATCGTCCAGTCATTCCGACATAAACTTTTCCGAATGTGCATGGTATACGGTAAATACCCGACATTGCAAGTGGGTCTCTTTTCTCCTTCGCCGAATTATGACACTCTTTGATCTTCCTTGTCGTTTTGAAAATCGTCTTTACGCCATGTCTGCGCATTATACGGCCGATTCTGTCCGCCACTCTGGGAATGTATGGCAGAAAGGCCGTACCCGACATTTCTTTTTCTGGTTCCCTACTTCGCCGAGTGTTTGGCTCTGTTACACTTCTAATATAGTTTGTGGAGTACCCATTGCTCCTCAGAACAGTTTCCAGGAGTTGCATTTCTCGTTTGAGGAGAACCGCACCGGAAATGCCCGCGCAGAAGCCCTCGGACGTTGGCGCGCCATGTACATATACTGTAGTCTGCGGCCGCGAACTCGGCTCCAGTTCACCACCGGCAATGGAGGGTGAAGCTTTGACAATGCCAGCGACCCGCGCTGGCGAAACGTCAGAAAAATCAATAGTCAACGTCGGCCGAAGAACCCGAGACAGAAGCCAATAGGCAGTTTGTCAATAAGTGGCCACGAAAGCCTTAACAATTTTGTAGAGGAAGTGTTGCACCTCTAAAATCACCTCTTCCTCATCTGGAAATGCCCGATAGACAATGGTTTCTCCATCCGAGGAAAGAGGTAAAATTTTGTGGCTCACAGAAGCATCACTTGTATGTGTGTCCTGTGTACAGTGAGCTGAGATAGCTCTCCGCTACATATCCTCTCGACAGTCTATCGTTACATTTTCAGGAAACATTGGTACTGTGCTCCTGTGACAGTTCGTTCCTGACGAGTATAATCTGTTAGCACAACACCAAGGTAGTACTAAAAACACTGAACAAAACCTTGTCAAATGACTGTCGCATCTTCGCCATTTTCAGTGCTGGTGAATACGCATTCTTCCGCTATTAGCTTTGCTCCTTTGTACACAGCGACACACGCAGCTCTTGACCACGGTGTTAAGGCGGCCAAGGAAGTCGTATGGATTGGCCTGACACAGTTACAACTTTTCTGCGTAATGTCTCAGCTCAGTTTGGCAGACTTTCTGAATGAGTGTTCACAGTCACAGAACGCAGCGGGCGAAAATCTTCATCACATCCAAAACGTCGTGAAATGTTTTGAAAACTGCACCATGAGTGACTTTCACTTTATCCACTTTCACCTACACTGTGATATGTGGGTCTTCGAGCACCACGCCCTCCTCTTCCTTTCCTCCCCAGGTCGACGGTTTCCAATTTCGTTCTTATTCATTCAGACTAGGGATATTGCATGATCATCGATATTTACAAAATATCGATATTGGGAGTTCAAAAACTGGTGTCTAAGTATCGATACTGTAGTCTTTAAAACATCACATTATCAATGTTAATGACAAAATATCGACCTCCGAAGTTGGCAGAAAATATAGGCTTCTTGTTACAATTGGCAATAATTTTCTCGTCATTTAAAGAAACCTTTCTCTGAACATACCACATCATGACACCAGAACAACACACTTGCAACTTGTCAAATGTGGGCGTTCAGCGAGCAGTGCAGCTGTATACATTTTGGTACAATCTGCATTGTTTCTAGGTTTCCAATGATATCATCGATCATGTCTTGATGCTCTGTTGCCAGATTTCTCCTGCTCCTTCTTCTCACCTCACTGATTTAGGCCAATTGCTCTATGTATAAAACGAAGAGAAATTTAGAAATTGGTGGGAAACTCAAAGTAGCCAGGGGCTTCCCCAAGTCCTATGTTGTCACAGCTCTGATCCCAGTGTAAATTGGCTGGAAATTCATAAAGTAAGGACTTTTCGTACTGGTGCAAGTAGGTCACTTGCACTAAGTGTAGAACCCAAGATTGTTGACCTGAGGATACTACTGGAGCCTGCATGATCGTCAGATTTACCAGCTCATTGGCGCAGTCTGCATTGTTACCACACCACTTGTGCAATGTTTGGATCCTTGTAGTAAGTTTAAATAGTGGGAAATTCAAAGAAATTCAGTCGCTTTAAGTTTAAAACTCAGACAACATGTATATTTAAAGAAATTCTCTATCCCTTTGACATCACAGTTCACTATCACAGCTTGCATATTTTAACAAATGCCAACCTAAAGTTTGGAACCTGGAGCTGATTTTTCCTAAGTTTAAGTCCAATTGTGGCATGCTTAACAATTTCCCCCAGCCAGTTGCAGCCCAGCTCACTTGTGCTGTTTGAACATTTATGGTAGCACAGGAACAATTGCATCTTTATTTAAACAAATAAGAGAGGTCATTTCAAACTGCAGGCAACCACAGCCATATTTACACATCTTAAATGAGATTATCTGCATTGGCTGTAAAAGTCATGGCCAGTTTTGCATCGACTGAAGACGCATTCTCAGGTGATCTGTACAAGTAATAAGGAAAAACTGTTTTACAAAGAAGCCTTAACAATGGTATAAAGAATAAAGGGATACTGAAAAGTATTATTATAGAGCAATAATTGAAGAGTACTCATAAGATTCTTTTTAACAATTCATATCAAAAAGGTATCAACCTTAGAGCCACCATCCATCACTCACGTCAAGTTGTAAACAAATAGCACCCTAAAAGCGGTAGTCCGTATTTAAAATGAAGGAGATAGCAGAACCCATAAAAATAAAATCTGGATAAAAACTAAACAGTCCACACCAAGTTGTAGACCAGTATGGCACCTAAACAAATTCAAAGTATGAACCCAGAAAACGAGAGAGCCTTACTGTGCCACAAGCAGGAAGGTGGTTTGGTGGCAACAGACAAGGTAGTAACACACTGCTCTACATTTTACAGCCAGTGTGGATCATTTCATTGAAAAATGTGGGATGATCTTTTTCGTGGTCGCCATGTTGCGCTGTGCTGCGTCTGTTCACAACCATGCGCGATCCATACTAGTATGACTCAGAGCCATCGTACTGCATGTCATGAGAGGTCTGCAGGGTAGGCAACACTTCGAACCAGCTAGTCCACAGCTGTTGCTGCTGACCGCCAGCTGCAGACTGTCAGCTGCCAATCAATGTGACACCTCACTGCACTGCATCACCAGCAGCTGTGTATCACTCCGTTTCAGTGTTAGTGTCATGTCCATTCGAATTTCTGGAGTCAAGTGCAGGAGATCATATTTCAACACTCTTAAGTGAAGTGTAACTGCATCTCTTCTTATAGAAAAGTTGCATGCAATGCATATGTATCTGTCTACAGTAAAGTTGAACACTGTTGATGCAGTACAAATCCATCTCTTCTTATAGAATATAGAATATAGATATTCGTGTTGGAAGTTTCCCAGAAGAAGTGGTCAGTATACAGGGATATGACCTGAATGGTCATTCAGAGCAAAAACATATGAAATATATTTGCAAATTACAATTATGATATTACATAAGCTAATAAATATGGGCTCTAAAGTCCATACCTTGAGACCTATGAGTACTTCTTAATCTTGAGAGGTGATAGTGCCTACCAACACAACAAAAAATGTACAGTAAATATGGAGTTTAAAGCACATACCATAAGAGCGATGTGCACTTGTTCATCTCTGCTACTGTAACACACATCTCTTCCACTGAACAAATGCTGACACCTCTTACTGTATGCATTTTGGAACCCTTGTTTACCAGATAATTTTTAATTGTTTTGGTCCTCCCAAAACATAGAAAGCAAAGAGCTTGAATTAGAAGCCTCATGTCTTTGTGACTGAATACTGACTTGGTATATCATATGCAGAGGAGAAGGTGGAGCACCACCATCACCACCGAGTAGGCCTCCAAGTACTTTCCTACTGCGACAGCCATTGAAGCCACACACTGCACACCCTTAGTCCGTCTGTCATTGGCATCTGTCACAGTACAATATGTATATACATTCTGAGTGTACATCTACCAACCTCACAATCTGTAGCTCATTCAGCTCATCTTCTATCAAGCTGATAACCTTTTCCTCAGTTGGTTTCATTCTGTAAGGATTATCACCTGCTTATCCAGATGTGTCAAATGCATTAGGGTGGCATCTCATTACTCAATATAAGGTAACTTTGGTTTAGCAAAATGGGTTTTTGCAAACTCATAATGAAACTGGTACATGTGAAGTTTGGTTAGGTCCAGTGCACACATACCTACATAAACAGGTTTTGTGAACTTTGCCAAAACCTTCATCATCTCCAGAGTGACAAATTCTTTATTGAAGATTGTGGCCCATTTAAAATTTGACCTGATGCTGCAATCTTTTGCACCATAACGCCGATCCCAATGGGTGACTAAGTGAATTTCATGGTGGTCTTCAAATTTTTCCATAGTTTTGCCATGACCTGAATTATTCATAAGTTTGTAAAAGTCTTCTCTAAATCACATGACATGGAAGCCCACTTTTCTGTGTTTACAGCAATGTAGTCCTTCAGCCAGGAGGGCTGATTGAAGGTAATACTGCAGGTGACTATATCCAGTTTCAGCCCCTACTCAAGATATTGCAGGGGGTTTCTATAATGTACTCCCCGCCTTCCCCCCTGTGTCGTCAAGGTCTTGGTGTTGGAACCATTTTGCAGAAATCGGTATTCTGTACACAACGGCAGATCACTGTGTGCAACATAGAAATTAATAATCTATCTCTAAAATGTATCCCGTTTCACAATCTGCTGCCACAGATAAGAAATCTCGCAGTTGGATGATTTCATCATCAGTCAGCCACTGAAAATCTCCAATGGGTAAAGACTGTTGCATAGCATTTCCATGTAAGTTGTTTACACCCAAGTGCAATTAAAGAGACGACATTGACATGTGAGAGATTGAGCATGGCATCCCATGACAGCTCTGGTGGCGTTTTGCAGAGTGTGGTATCCAGAGGGTATGATTCTAAGCATACATTGTAGAATCATACAAAAAGATCTGCAAATACCCAAACTTCTGTGTCTGTATAAAGGCATGTATTAGAGATATTAAGCTCCTGCCAAACTCTCATTCAGTTCCCCCATACTCCTCATATTATATTACAATCCCTCTGACTTTGATGGAGAGTTTCCCCACCAGATATAGATATTCATATTGGAAGACTCCTTTATTTGTTTTGGGTAAAACTTAGCATCATCGAAATGCGTAGCTCAAGTGAGATGTAAATCCTCCTGACACGTTGTTTCAACAAATTTCTGTATTGGTGTTAGCATGAATTTCAGCGAGTCCAAGAAGCGCAGCATGATAGCCATGGAAATTCTCTTTGAAAATGAAATCTAGTTCTCTATGCTGTCAGGCAGGACACTAACATGATCTTTGCGCAGATGAAAATTAGCCAATGACTCAACAAGAAAGTGGGCATCATACTGGTTTAAATTATGGATGAAAGCAGATATGTGTCATGGGGATTCCTAATTGAAGTTGTATAAATTGTGTGTAGCACCGTGGAATTTACTAGTTAGATGGCAATGGTTTATGTGAGGTGTTTCAGCTTCATTAGCTAATGGCTGCTCACAGATGTAGCACTAAGCTATATCATTGTACAATGATCTATCTTCCTGCATGTTGGCCATAGGAACTTTGGTGTCATAAATCACAACAATTTTCCTTGCAAGGTCTTGAAGTTAAATAAGCAACCATCTTGCAGGATCTCATCCAGTGTGTGAACAAAAATGGTTATGGGTCGATTCCTGTGCAACATACAACTTCATATGTGCCAAAAGAGGTACATGCCTTTCTGTGAGGGTAGTAAGTGAGGTAATGGGATCACCCTCACAATCCGCCAGCAGAGAGAAGGCACTCAGTATCAGCATATGCTGTAAAGACTACTCACTTCTAGTAGAGAACATTCTAAATTTTAAGATTTTATTCGCTTCAGGGTGCATTTTTGCACATATGGGGTTACACGTACTGCAATCCACCAGATGATTTATTAATCACTCACACATAGCAAATGGGTTTGGGTACCTGGGACAAATGTGTCTTACACCAAGGTGTGTGGACAATTGGAAGGAAAGAAGGCGGGACATGTTTTTGTTACAACAGTAGTGTTGTTTCTCACCCTGGTAAATTAGCAACAAATCTGCATTTATTGCAAGGTGACCTGCGAATTTCCCTAAGAGAAGGGGTCCACTGATGTTATGGAGAACATCACCATTGTCTGACTTGCATACCTTCAGGCAGTATACATGAACAGAATATCAAGATTCTATCTCTCAAATATACTGATATCTTGAAGACTCAAGGGGAATTCAATACCATCATTTTTATAATACCCACTGGTATCCACTCGATATTTCCTTGCACCCTTTGCATCATTCTTATAATTTCTCTTGGAAGCCATAAGGGATCACACAAAGCAATATTTATCATTATTTCGGACATTAATAATACCCAAATTGGTAGCTACATCCTCTGGAAGAGTGGTATAGGAGGATCCCACATGTAATCTATCAAACACATGCATGTCATTTTCCAAATACAGGGCACTACCAGAGCTTTCTCAGCACCTCTTTCTTGGAACTGATGGAGCTGGACCTTAAATTGTTCGGAGTAATGTCCTAAAACCACTCAAGTCTTGAGGAGCCCTACAGTATCACGCTGCTTATGCATAATGGTGTTTATGGAGACACTCTCCCTCAACAGGGGAGTGAGATCGCAGTATGTTATGGTGCTACACTTAATGGTCAGATCCTGCAAATCAGTCATGATCTTGGAAAGGAAAATGATATCCTATCCTCAAAACTACAAATACTAATTATGAAGTTCTGTGTGAAATACCTGATCATCATCATCCTTGCTATCAGATCAGGCACAGAAGCTGCTGCTGGCCTTTTGACAATTGTGACAAATATTATGAAGACCAAGTCCAGATGGTCTGGTTGTCAGAGATGTTGCTGTTACTTGTGATGGTTCACATGCTGGCAATAGTGGTAGTACACATGATGGTCTAGGTACTGGCAATGCCACCTGCTGTAGTCCATGCACTTCATGTGTTACAGCCAGTGGGGACGTGGGTGCACTGTCGTCGGTTCAGGCACGGACTGTATCATGGCCACTGGTGCTGTGGATCCAGATGGTGCTATCAGTGCCAGTCGTGAGAGCCCAGGTGTGGGTGCAGGTGATGGGGATGTCAAGTGCAGTTCATCCAACACTTCTAAAACAGCACAACAGTCTATATCTGTATCATGCAAAAAATTTATAGAGACACACATACTCAAGTAGGGAGACAGATACTTATGTAAAAATTCTGTCTTAGTCGTGTCGCCCCACCTCGCCTGTAGTGTATATCTCTTAGTGTATTCATATCAATTTTAATGTTCACAAGCACATATGAGTAGTAAGGCTCTGTGTTGGTGTGGCCAAATCATCATCATGGTTCCGTGATGCTGTAATCTGAGTCACCAGGATGTAATGACTGGTGATGTACCACATGTCCCTCGTCTAGCTCACTAGAACGAAATTAGCAGCAACTGTTAATTATAAATGAAAACAATAGCAACTGACATTGACACACACACACCTATATATATATATATATATATATATATATATATATATATATATATATATATATTTGTGTGTGTGTATAATATCATACCATCATCATCACCAGGGTCTTGAGATGGTGTGGTCAACATTTCTGTGCAACCATTAATGTTAGGCTACCTGAGTTCTGGTACTGATGAAGCTGAGAACAAAAGTGGGACATATCATCTCCATTAACTGATCCCAAAACAGCAATAAATCTGACTAGGTAAAATGCGAAGTATATGGAGACTAGAACACATATAGAAATAAACGATACTAACCCAGAGGTGGCGTGCGCAGCATGTCTATGCAACCATTAACAATAGGGCGCCAGCCCTCTGACACTGTCATTCCAGTGAACTATGTAGGTGGTAATACATCATAATTCATCGATCCTTAAACAATGACACTGGTTTAGTAAAATGTGAAAAACGCAGACATTAGCGAACATGTTCATGTGTACTCACCTTGAAATGGTATTGCCAGTTTGTTGGTGAGGGAGCAATGTCAGAGCACCAGCCCTCTGACTCTGTCAATGCGATGAACGGAGTGAGTGGTAGGCCATGATAATTCATCAGTCCCATAAAAAAAGGTCACATACACCCCCTTCCCCCAAATACACAAAGGTAAGTACACCTTCACACCTGCAAGACTTTCATATTCTCTCGCTCGCTCCATGCAAACGGTTACTGCCACAGAAAAATGAACAGCACATATTTGTATGAAATGTACTTTAGTTAAATTTAGTTCTGTAAAACGTTTCCGCTAGAGGACGTAGATTTAGAATTACACTGCTCAACAATAAAATATTTTCAAGAAGGTGTTTCTTATGTATTCTGATCCCCTTCCCACAATCACGTGCTTTCTTTTTCCTTTTTGGCACCCTCAGTTTTAAAAATACTTCTTTATATAAGAATGGTTATAAAAAGCAAGTAGGCAGATTGTTTAAGAAGTGCAACATATTAAGGCCGACCTCATGACGCGACTACCGAAAAGTTTTCTTATAATTAATCTTTTACTTAATGGCAACAGTGCTTGTGGCACATTGTCTGCTGCTCCTGAACACATGTTCTTCTCAGTCGTGAAAAATGCTTCCTTTATTTGGCTGTGCTTTCACGAGTGTGAGTAGTACGACCTAAATGTACCTTGTGCTGAGTGTTTCGTATTGTTTTAGTGGTGCATTTGTGCGAGCGTTTGTACAATGTAACAGGTAGTTTTAAATTAGCCAAATGACTTTTGCTACATCTGCGACGAGTACACTATGCATACTTCATCTGACACTTGTGGTGAAAAACTTGTGTGATCTTGATTTCGGGTACAAGTTCTAACGTTTTAACGACACGAGAAGCGGTGCGAAACTGGATTGCATTCAAAATTCACACCTCCCTCTCATCAGTTGACTTACTTGATGCCTCTAGCCGATCCTCTTTTCAGGATAATCAGCTAGCTCGATCTTCCAAAACTTCTTCTTCGAAGACTTTCGCTGGTTATAGGAATTTAAAAGACTCTACTTTTGAAATAATTGGTTACTCGCCGAATACTTTCAGTTCAGTCACAATATATTTTCAGCTATCACAAAACAACCTTGCCATTTCTCGTACGAACATTTAAACTTGTGCAAGTCAACTTAGTCATCAAACATTAGAATCCATTAAACACAGTTTAGTATCTTGCTTCGTTCAGAGCTAAGACATGAAGTAAGTAAAAGACTATGGTCAATTGTTCGTTTGTCTTTTTTGCAATAATCACAGTACCAAAAACCACGGAATATTACACAGACGCTCCTTGTCATTTTAATACAGCGCCTGTGGCGCTTGCGGCAAATACTTGTCGGTACCGCTCATCTGACACAGCTCCTGTCTTCCCATGAGAAACGTCAATACTGCACACAGACACGTGTTGCGCAGTAAATAGGCTCTCTCTCACACTTATCTTTAAAATATCGTGTGTTCGAGGCGGCAGAAGGTCGAGTGGTTCCAGAATTTACATGTAAATTCTCGAAGCACTACATATCCCCCTCCTCAGATCGAACATTACGTACATTAATATCGTACCTAGCAACAATCCACATTTCAAAAGTAATCATTTACTACATACGTTTATATACAAAATATACAAAATTTCTTTTTTTTCATAAATCCTTGTACTCTATAGAGCACTATAGTGTTTCCACTAATTCTTTACTCTACTTTGTTTTTAGAACATAAGCATCTGTTTATGGTTTCATTCCGCATTACTCTTACTTATGAATGGTGAGGACTCTCTCTTCAGCTCCAATCGTAAATTCCAGGTGTCATCCTTTTTTCTAATTTTTTTGTGCTATCTTTTCCTCAGTACCGAGTGGTTATTTATCACCGTCTGCAATCTGGAGGGCTCATGGAAAAATGAACGTGTTCCTTCCGACATTCATAAAACCTAATAACCCTAGTGGTATATAGAATCCAAACTTACCAGAATAATTCCTACAAAATGTGTGACTTCTATCACGAGGCTGTCCTTTTCCCCTCGGATCAGTATCTTTACCTTACATATGGGTTGGCCCTATGATTGCACTTCCTCCTTCCGTTTCGGTAGGTACGCCCCTCTTAATTCCTATTCTCCTATGGTACAGGTCAATCCCCTTCTTGGTGCCCCTGTCTGCTCAGTATAGCTCAGGCTTTCTTAGGTGTGCCTATCTGCCTTTTATATCCAAAAATGCTGGGTGCGCCCCCCTTATACTTTACTCCTCTCTCAAATCTATTTTAAAATTCTCTACTTTAGTAGTTAAAGCGTCAAATTCAGTCTCCAACTTACTAAATTCTTTACTTTGTTCATCTACTCTAGCACTTAACAATCCTAAAGTCTCATTCTGAACATCCAATTTATTATTTAATCGAGTATTCACTGAATCTAATTTACGACTTTGAGCATTTAGAGTTGAATTTAGTTCCTTTCTTAAACAAGTATTTTGAGCATTAAATTATTTACTTTGTGCATCTAATTTAAGACTCAGTGCTTTAATGAAATTTGCTACCTCAGTCCAGTCTGGCATTTCTTTATTCACCGTCGTCGACATGACTGGTTCTGACGTTCCCCATTTTTTTTAGTGTTATCCATATTTTTTCTTACTTTTAGATTGAGTTATCATTAAAGAAACTCACGTCTAAATATACTGACTACAGTACAATAGGCTTTGGATAGTTTCTTTAACTTTCTATTCGACCAATTATTGTCTCTCGCTCACCCGGCGTAGAGTTTTAGGGTGCGTTGGTGAGCAGGTGTGTAAGCAGCACCGGTGAACAGCACAGGCTTTTACTGTGTTGCATTCGCAACTTTCTTCCATTTAGTTTCTTGGACTCAATCCAATTACTCGAAACAGTTCTCGTATGCCTGGTTGCTATGGCAGCTCAAAATACCTTCTTACCTTTTCCGTCTTAAAATTCCCGTTTTCTTCGGGTCCTGTCACTTGGGTCGCCACGTTCTAACGCTTTGACGAAACGAGAAGCGGTGCGAAACTGGATTGCATTCAAAATTCACACCTCCCTCTCTTCAGTTGACTTACTTGATGTGTCTAGACGATTCTCTTCTCTGAATAATCAGCCAGCTCCTTCTTCCAAAACTTCTTCCCCGAAGACTCTCACTGGTTATAGGAATTTAAAAGACTCTACTTTTTAAATAATTGGTTACTCGCCGAATACTTTCAGTTCAGTCACAGTATATTTTCAACTATCACAAAAAACAACTTTGCCATTTCTCGCATAAACATTTAAACTTGTGCAATTCAACTTAGTCATCAAATATTTAGAATTCATTAAACACAGTTTAATGTCCAAATCAGTTTTGAACATGACATACGTCTTGCTTCGTTCAGAGCTTAGACATGAAGTAAGTAAAAGTCTATGGTCAATTGCTCGTTTGTCTTTTTTTACAATAATTACAGTTCCAAAACCCACGGATTGTTACACAGACACTCCTTGTCCTTTTAATACAGCTTCCAAGGCGCGACCGGCAAACACTTGTCGGTGCCACTAGTCTGGCGCAGGTCCTGTCTTCCCACGATTAACGTCAATCCTGCGCACACAGACGTGTGTTGCGCAGTGAATAGGCTCTTTCTCTCTCACACACTTATCTTTAAAATATCGCGTGTTCGAGGCGGCAGGAGGTCGAGGGGTTCCAGAAATTACGTGTAAATTCTCGAAGCACTACAAGTCCGGTGACCAGGACCGAAAATAGGCACTGCATATTGTCTGTGTAAACTATCCGTGTCGTCTTATTGGTTGGGTGAAGAATAAAGGTAAAGTTGCAAAGCCTTTTGGTATTCTAATGATATGAAGGGAACTGACCAATTACATAGATGATTGCAATTTCTACACGGTTAAAATAGCATGAAGGGAGGGCAACGATAGAAAGACGATCAAGTATCCCTCCATTAAGTCAGATATTCGAGCCGTACCACACAGTTCTTCCTTACCTGTCCCCTTTTCTCCTGACACATGGTCGATGGAAGTTGAAACCCTGGTCGAATCTAGTACAGATTCGGCGAATGCAAAGTATGATTTCCATTACGAAGAAGTGATGCCACATCTCCTGAAACAAAATATGTTGAATGGACTTATTAGGATCTCGAATCTTCCTAAGGCATAAGCTGAGCTTTTGTCTTCGCGACTGAAACAGTGCTATTTACTAGTCAGAGGTGCTAGGGTTTGTTTCTTTCGACAATGACAGCTGCCTTCACGTCATTCTTTGACGTGGAAGACTCACTCTGTTACTGCAATGACGTGAATGGTCTGTTTAATGCTATGGGAATGAAATATATATTATCTGAATGGTAACTACAGAGTGACACATGGGAGACGGACGGTTTTTAATGAAATAATACTCAGCCAACTTTAAAATTAATGCATGTTTATTTACACAAAATCAAAGCTCATTATTTTCCATTTTAGTTAACAAAGTTATTTGTGAAAAATAATGTCGTCAAGGTGATGTCCATTATTTCGAATGCAGGACTCAAGTCTCTTCTCAAAATTCTCCATCGCACGGACTAAAATCTCTGCAGGTATGGCAGCAATTTCTTGAATGATTGCATTCTTCAACTCGTCCAAATTTCGTAATTTGTGGTTATAGACACAGTTCTTAAGATACCCCCACAGAAAAGAGTCACATACTGACAAGTCGGATGACCTGGAAGGCCAAGGAACATTGCCAAAACGTGAGATAATCCGGCCAGGAAACATGCGTCTACGAACTGTCATTGAAGTGTTTGCGGTGTGCGATGTTGCCCCATCCTGCTGGAACCAAACGCCTTTTAAAGGGTTTCGTCGTCTTCTTAGTTCTGGTTTCAAGAATGTTTTAAGCATACGAATGTAACGAACCGAATTAACAGTAACTGTGGCCCCGTTCTCTTAATAAAACAAAGTCCAAATAATGCCAACAGAGCCAAGAGCACACCAGACTGTTACTTTTCCTGAGTGTAGAGGACGCTGATGGATAAGGTGTGGATGCTCTGGAGCCCAGTAACGTAGGTTTTTCTTATTCACGGTCCCGTTTAGATGAAAATGAGCTTCATCGCTCATCAATAAAATTTTATTTTCATTCGATCCCAAAATCACTTGCATTCTGTAAGCGAAGTCTTCTCGTACAGCAAAATCAGTTTCCTTAAGTTGTTGGGCAATGAGCATTTTGTTGGGATGGAATTTTAATTCTTTATGCAAAATTCGTCTAACCGATTCACGATTGATTCGTAACTCTCTAGCATGACGTCTAGTTGACCGTCCTGGGCTTCTGACTGCCGCTTGCCTTACCCTTTCAACATTTTTTGGTGTCATTACATTGCGTCTCGGGCCAGGATGCTTCTTATCCAGTATGTTTCCAGTTGATCTGAAGTTTTCCACTCATCTGAGGATTGTGTTAAGGCTCGGAACAGCTCCAAGTCGACCGACATTAAAGCGCGCACGAAACAATCGCTGCGTAGCAATAATAGACTCACCACTTTTCACAAAACTGTCATAGACAAACACTTGAGCTGCAAGTCCCACTGCTCCATAGTGACTGAGTAAATGGAATGGCGTCTTGTGTGGATTAGAACTATCCCACCACGACCACCTCCCACCACCGCGCCCTCAGTACTACGCAGTTCAAAACCGTCCGTCTCCCGTGTGTAACCCTGTATTTGTTGATGGCTCCAAAACTGGCCTCAAAGCAGTCCATCTTCACAACAGAAATGTACATCCTTCTGTTCCCATAGCTTATGCCACTATTTTGAAGGAAACATGTAGCAGTGTGGAACTTCTGTTGAATAAAATTCAATGTAACAGCAACAAGTAGCAAATCTGTGCTGACTTCAAAGTAATATGGATACTCACAGGATTACAATCTGGGTATACAACACATTGCTGTTTTCTTTGCGAATGGGACATCTGTGATTGGAAGAGTCATTACGACAGATGGACTTGGCCTGCCCTTTCACAAGTGGAACCTGGTTGAAAGAATGTGACAAATCTCCCATAGGTGCATTTGAAAGACATTTTGTTACCATCCGTTTATACAAACTTGGACGTATGAGGTCGTTCGTTGTTGCAATGGACAAAGGTGGGCCTGGTTTTATGTACTTACGTCAGAAATTCCTGCGTTGAGTGAAGCCAAGGTGAAAGCAGGTGTGTTTGGTGGCACTCAAATTATACGGCTTTTCCACTGTCCTGACTTTGTCAGAGGTTTGAGCCCTCTTGCATTGGACTGCTGGAAATTTTTAAAAAAAATTGTGTTCTGATTTATTTGGAAACAAGATGGCAGATAATATTGATGTGTTAGTCAATGAACAACTATAGTCTTATCATAATCTCGATTGTAACATGTTGTTAAAATTGCACGTTCTTCAGTCACACTTGGATTCTGTTCCCACTGATGGTCGTTGACAAGTCTCTGATGAACATGGCGAAAGATTTCACCAGACTATATCTACATTGGAGCAATGCTATCAGGGGCAATGTGCATCAAGTAATATGACTGACTACCGTTAGATACTACTGGAGGATAGTAATGCCACACATAAGAGGTGCAGCAAACATCCAAAAATAATTTAGGTTTGTATAAAAACAAATTTCACTAGCATTTCATGCTCTTAGAGTTGGTAAATTAGCATTTACAGACGAAGTCATGTTGTCTAAGCAACACAAAAACCGAATCACCCCCTCCCCCCTAACCCCCCCCCCCTCCCCTGAAGGCTCAGCATTCATTTTCTGAATACGGGGTTGGCGGACTCGGGTTTCCCGAGCTGGGGCTGGTGAGTGCCGCCAGTTCTCTGGCACCGTTAAGCTCTGGTCATGCTTCAATGACCACCGTGCTGCGCTGCGGTCAAATGTTGTGTCACTGGGGCTGGGGATTTTGGCTTAACAGCCTGGGTCGCGAGGATGGCACCCACATCTCTAAAAAAAATACCCTCAATCCAAAGACGTGCTGCACGCTGATGGGATGCATGGCTATTGAAGTGGAACAGTCGTAATCGGGCGACCTCTGGGGAACCTGCCGCACCTCAGTTGTACCAGGTTTACCCAGGTGAGCGGGGCTCTGTCTGGGTGGATAGCCCTTCCCTAGCTGCTCGTGGGACGACCATGGAGCCTCTTAATTCGTCAAAAATTGCTCCCAGTGGATTGGGTGGGCCACTGTTGAGCACTATTACCTATCCCAACAAGAGAAGCCATGAGTATCTCTCCTGAGCATACTTCTGGGAAATGAAGAATCAGTTATACTAACAGGGCACAGGAGTCAAAATGTTTTTGTGATAGTTAAGAGGGCCGAGGGCACCTTTGCTAAGATGTCCCCATTATACACCCAGAAAGGTTTCCATGGTATTACGAGTGGTCTGAAGACGATAAAAAGGCTTTGTAAAGGTACATTGTTGATTGAAACGGCCACTTCAGGGTACGTACACAGACTTCTGAAAGCAACTGGGTGAATACCCATTTGCATTAGCTATGAAGCAGTCCATAGTTAAAGTTAGTGTGATGACAAAAACGAAAGTGGCAACTGCCTTCTACCTAAGCTCTTAGGTCGAAGCTTTTAGTATATTACAGAACGACTGACTCATCCAGTTACTATTTTTATGATGCGCCAATCTTCTTTTCTGGACTTGCCTCTTAGTGGCTGTCCAGATTAGATATGACTGTTCGTAATGGTCTGCCTTGACTGGCTTGCTCCTTTGCACCATTCAGAGGAACCGTGTGTGTTCATGTAAAAAAGAGTACAAGGGAGTGTAGGTGCTCTTATGTTGTATTTTAGGCTATCTTCATTTTGTGTGCTATAGACCTATTCGCCCTACACAGTCTTCGTACGGGTGCTGATGACCACGATGTTGAGTGCCCTCCAGGTGCATCGTCATCAACAACAACAACCGAATACAATTTGATAGTGACTAGTACAATTTACACAAGAAACTGTGGGAGCTGAGGAAAAATCAATGCCAGATTTGTGTTCAGTAGGTCGAAATATATAAGGATAACCTATTTTAGTGCATTAAAATTTTGCAAAGCTGAGTTTTGGAGATCAGACTTATTCAAGAAAAATGTTCAAAAGTGACCTTCGAACGCGTTTTTCTTCAGTAACTCGAATCTGTGACCTCTAGCGAAAACGTATCCGGGTGCAAAATTTAACTACACTATGATAAAAAGTATCTGGACACCCCCAAAAACATACGTTTTTCATATTAGGTGCATTGTACTGCCACCTACTGCCAGGTACTCCATATCAGCGACATCAGTAGTCATTAGATATCGTGAGAGAGCAGAATGGGGTGCTCTGCGGAACTCACGGGCTTCGAACTTGGTCAGGTGATTGGGTGTCACTTGCGTCATACGTCTGTACACGAGATTTCCACACTCCTAAACATCCCTGGGTCCACTGTTTCTGATGTGATAGTGAAGTGGAAACGTAAAGGGACACATACAGCACAAAAGCTACAGACCAACCTCGTCTGTTGTCTGACAGAGTCCAGCGACAGTTGAAGAAGGTCGTAGTGTGTAATAGGCAGACATCTATCCAGACCATCACACAGGAATTCCAAACTGCATCAGGATCCACTGCAAGTGCTGTGACAGGCGGGAGGTGAGAAAACTTGGATTTAATGGTCGAGCTGCTGCTCAAAAGCCACACATCAAGCCGGTAAATGGCAAACAACGCCTCGCTTCGTGTAAGAAGCTTAAATATTGGATGATTGAACGGTGGAAAAACGTTGTGTGGAGCGACGAGTCACGGTACGCAATTTGGCGATCCGACGGCAGGCTGTATGTGTGGCGAATGCCTGGTGAACGTCATCTGCCAGCATGTGTGGTGCCAACAGTAAAATTCGGAGTTGGTGGTGTTATGGTGTGGTCGTGTTTTTCATGGAGGAGGCTTGCTTGCACCCCTTGTCGGTTTGTGTGGCACTATCATAGCACAGGTCCACATTGAAGTTTTAAGCACCTTCTTGCTTCCCACTGTAGAAGAGCAATTCGGGAATAGCGATTACATATTCCAACCCGATCGAGCACCTGTTCATAACGCATGGCCTGTGGCGGAGTGGTCACACGACAATAACATTCTTACAATGGAATGGCCTCCACAGAGTCCTGACCTGAATCCTATAGAACATCTTTGGATGTTTTGAAACGCTGACCTCGTGCCAGGCCTCACCGATCGACATCGATACCTCTCCTCAGTGTAGCACTCCATGAAGAATTGGGCTTCCATTCCCCAAGAAACCTTCCAGCACCTAACTGAACGTTTGCCTCCGAGAGTGGAAGCTGTCATCAAGGCAAAGGGTGGGCCAACACCATATTGAATTCCAGCATACCGATGGTGGGCGCCACGAACTTGTAAGTCATTTTCAGTCGGGTGTCCGGATACTTTTGATCATATAGTGTATATTAAATTTCCTACATAAAAGTCTTATTCCGTTTTTCTGTACGACTAATAGTTTGTGCATAATGAACGAGAGAATATGAAAATTTACCGTGTGGTTTTTGAAGGCGTTGCAAATGCATAAATGTATAGTCAGGAACTGAATCACCCTATATAGACAGAGAAAGAGAGATTCGTTACATACCATCATCATCATCATCATCATCATCATCATCATATGGATTCTAAGACAATGTGATTAAGTCAACTCATCTGCAGTGGTTGCTTTTAATTCATCATTATTCAATATTCCTAAAACAGCGAAAACAACAGTAAAATATGAACAAAAACACACACACACACACACACACACACACACACACACACACACACACACAAAACATGCACGCAGTAAGTAACTGATACCTACATGTAAGAACTTCTTCTGCACCATGTTGTATTAACAGTGCAAGTTTCTTTTCATCAAGGACGAGTGAAGGCATGCTATCATCCCTGTCACCCTTGAAACAATGGCGCTTGCTGCCACTGCATCGGCTACAGCTGGTGCTGCTGGATGGCTTCATAATGCAGTTGCTGATGGTGCTAACATCACAAATGCTACTATCAAACTGAAGTGGCCAGGAGAGCGGTCGTGGGGATGGTTAGATTAGATTACATTAGATTAATACTAGTTCCATGGATCATGAATATGATATTTCGTAATGATGTGGAACGAGTCAAATTTTCCAATACATGACATAATTAAGTTAATTTAACAACATAATTAAGTTAATATAACAACATTTTTATTTATTTTTTATATAATTTTTTCGTTTGGTTGTTTCTTTTTTTTCTTAATTTATATCTAAAAATTCCTCTATGGAGTACAGGGAGTTGTCATTGAGAAATTCTTTTAATTTCTTCTTAAATACTTGTTGGTTATCTGTCAGTCTTGTGATACGATTTGGTAAGTGACCAAAGACTTAAGTGGCAGTATAATTCACCCCTTTCTGTGCCAAAGTTAATCTTGAATAGTGAAGATCATCCTTTCTCCTAGTATTGCAGTTATGCACACTGCTATTACTTTTGAATTCAGTTTGGTTGTTAATAACAAATTTCGTAAGAGTGTATATATACTGAGAAGCTACTGTGAATATCCCTAGATCCCTAAATAAATGTCTGCAGGATGATCGTAGGGGGGACTCCAGCTATTATTCTGATTACATGCTTTTGTGCAATAAATACTTTATTCCTCAGTGATGAATTACCCCAAAATATGATGCCATATGCAAGAAATGAGTGAAAATAGGCGTAGTAAGCTAATTTACTAAGATGTTTATCACCAAAATTTGCAATGACCCTTATTGCAAAAGTAGCTGAACTCAAACGTTTCAGCAGATCATCAATGTGTTTCTTCCAATTTAATCTCTCATCAATGGACACACCTAAAAATTTTGAATATTCTACCTTAGCTATATGCTTCTGATTAAGGTCTATATTTATTAATGGCGTCATACCATTTACTGTACGGAACTGTATGTACTGTGTCTTATCAAAATTCAGTGAGAGTCCGTTTACAGGGAACCACTTAGTAATTTTCTGAAAGACATTATTGACAATTTCATCAGTTAATTCTTGTTTTTCAGATGTGATTACTATACTTGTATCATCAGCAAAGAGAACTAACTTTGCCTCTTCATGAATATAGAATGGCAAGTCTTTAATATATATTAAGAACAACAAAGGACCCAAGACCGACCCTTGTGGAACCCCATTCTTGATAGTTCCCGAGTTTGAGGGATGTGCTGATCTTTGCATATTATAAGAACTGCTTATTTCAACTTTCTGCACTCTTCCAGTTAGGTACGAATTAAACCATTTGTGCACTGTCCCACTCATGCCACAATACTTGAGCTTGTCTAGCAGAATTTCGTGATTTACACAATCAAAAGCCTTTGAGAGATCACAAAAAATCCCAATGGGTGGTGTTCGGTTATTCAGATCATTCAAAATTTTATTGGTGAAAGCATATATGACATTTTCTGTTGAAAAACCTTTCTGGAAACCAAACTGACATTTTGTTAGTACTTCATTTTTACAGATATGTGAAGCTACTCTTGAATACATTACTTTCTCAAAATTTTTGGATAAAACTGTTAGAAGGGAGATTGGACGGTAGTTGTTGACATCAGATCTATCCCCTTTTTTACGCAAAGGTATAACAATAGCATATTTCAGTCTATCAGGGAAAATGCCCTGTTCCAGAGAGCTATTACATAGGTGGCTGAGAATCTTACTTATCTGTTGAGAACAAGCTTTTAGTATTTTGCTGGAAATGCCATCAATTCCATGTGAGTTTTTGCTTTTAAGCAAGTTTATTATTTTCCTAATTTCAGAGGGAGAAATGGGTGAGATTTCAATTGTATCAAATTGCATAGGTATGGCCTCTTTGATTAACAGCCTAGCACACCTAATGAACACCTGGATCCTGCTATATCCACAACATTTAGAAAATGGTTATTAAAATATTTTCAACTTCTGACTTTTTGTTCGTAAAGTTTTCATTCAGTTTGATGGTAATACTGTCTTCCTGTGCTCTTGGATGACCCGTTTCTCTTTTAACAATATTCCAAATTGTTTTAATTTTATTATCAGAGTTGCTGATTTCAGACATGATACACATACTTCTGGATTTTTTAATAACTTTTCTTAATATAGCACAGTAGTTTTTATAATGTTTGATAGTTTCTGGGTCACTACTCTTTCTTGCTGTCAGATACATTTCCCTTTACCGGTTACAAGATATTTTTATATCCTTAGTAAGCCATGGTTGTTACATGGTTTCTTATGAGTATATTTAACTATTTTCTTGGGGAAGCAGTTTTCAAAGCATTTACAAAAGTGTCATGAAATAAATTATATTTTAAATTGGCATCAGGTTCACGGTACACCTCACCCCAGTCTAACTGCTGTAGGCTTTCCCTGAAATTTGCAATTGTTAAATCGTTGACTGAATGTACTACTCTGGAGGACTGTTTAGTACTGCTGAATGGAGCTATGTCATATATTGTAACTAGCTGTGCACCATGATCAGAAAGACCATTCTCAACAGGCTGAGCATTTATCTGGTTAAACTTATCTTGGTCTATAAAGAAGTTACCTATCAGTGAGCTGCTATCCTTTACCACCTGAGTAGGAAAATCATTAATGGGTGTCAAATTGAAACAACTGAGTAATACTTCAAGGTCATTTTTCCTATTACCCTCTTTCAGAGAATCTACATTGAAGTCCCTACAAATAATAATTTGCTTCCCCTTGTCTGACAGATAGCACAACAAGGAGTCCAAATTTTTTAGAAATAGACGAAAATTTCCCGATGGGGACCTATATACAGTTACAATTATAAATGTGGCTTTATTTAAGCTCACAGGCACATGCTTCTATAGGTTTCTCTACACAAAACTTTTTTGTTTCTATAGTTTTTGCACAATGATAACTTTTGACATATATGGCAACTCCTCCTTTCTCCATATTTTCTCTAATTACATGTGCAGAGAGCTTATATCCATTTACATTTACCTTATCCATATCAGTAACAATGTGATGCTTAGACAGGCATAGTATATCTATTTCATCCTCAGCTTCTAAATCTTCTAAACAAACCAGAAGCTCATCTATTTTATTCTTTAAACTCCCAATATTTTGATGAAATATACTTACATTATTTTTAATTATACTTTTATGAGAACCTTTCCTTATTCTAACATTTGCAGTACTCTCCTGTCTGAGTTTCTCATTGTGTTTAGGCCTAGTTCCTATACCAGTGGTCACATGGTGTTCAGAGAGGCAGATTATGTCAACTGGGTTGGGTGACTTTAATTCATCAATGCAATTACCTAGGACTGAGATACAACTTGGTGGAGATAAAATTTCTGGTGATTGGTGAAAATTTATAATTGACAGCTGTGATTAGTGATCCAATGTGCTAGAATTGTGCTGTTTAATTTCTTTCCTAAACTGAAGATTTGTTTCAATCCTGACCTCTCGTAGAACTTGACATCTTTCTGTCTTACCTATCCTAAAAAAGGTGCTGCTCCAACACCTGTAACCACTGGTATTTTACCATTCATGGCAGTGCCTCCCCCCCTTAAATTTCCTGCTATTACCCCAGACAGTTTACCCTTCCCTTTCCTGTTGAGATGTAGGCTGTGCCTGGTATAGTCCCACCTACTGAGAGAATCAACAGGAACCTCACCAATATGAGCCCCCGCACCCAACCCAAGCAGCCGTTCCAACTCCAAATTAACTCTCCCAACAGAAGAGTTCAAATGAGGCCAGTCATGGCGTCTCAGGACAGATACAAATTCAACATTGGTGTGTCGCGATGCCGACGCAATCTTTACCAGGTCACACTCTGTACTGTACCCAGGATCTCTGTCGATACTGTTCCCTGGCCCTTCCAGAATAACCACGGTGTGTTCCCTGGTAAATCCTTTACAGAGTGAACCTAAATCCTCTGTCACCTGATCCAGACTAGCACTTTGTTTGAAAAAATTTGTGACCTGGTATCTGGTCGTAATTCCTCCTGCAGAAGTTGGCCTACACCTCTGGCATGAGAATTGCCTAACAACAAAACTTTCTTCCTTTTCGATGGCTTTCCTACAGTCTTTTTCAATATCCTATTGAAAGTTTGTTGTGTCCTGTCTACACCTACCTCTGCTTGAGGCTCATCAGTTTCTAACTGAAGCAACAGGTCAAACTTATTTTTGACATTCACCACAAAACTGTCAGACTTAATTCTAGGCCTGTTCCTTCTGTTACCTGTTGCCACTTCCCACCTCTCTTTGTCTTCTCCCTCCTTAACCTGTCCAGATCTTCCCTAGCCTAATCTAGCTCAGCCTGAAGGGCAGCAATTTTCCCCTCCTGTTCCACTATTTTCCTATCTCTGCTGCAAATCCAACATAACCACTGATGAGCCTGATCCACTTTCCCGACACTCACGCCACTGCAGTCCCCCCAATGAAAAAAACAACTGCATCCATGACACCAAACCCCGAAACTAACAATTCTACAGCAAATCAGGCACTTCTCACTCATGGCAAAAATAATGCTTTAGCTAGAATAAATCAATTAAATTACCGAAAATCAAAAAAGACGTTACGAGAATTAAGCCTATTCACAAATGTATATAAGCAAGTTTCCGATTTAAAATTCCACTGTTTTTCTGTGATCTGTATTAAAACAATGAACGTATACGCTATTTATTATATATTTCACTCGATGGAATGAGAAAAGGACAATTAAACGAGATACTTTAAGTTTGATTCTCCAGAAACGTTACGAAAATTAGGCCTATAAGCAAATGTATATGAGCAAGTTTCTGATATAAAGTTACGCTGTTTTTCTGAAATCTGTATTAAAACAATGAAGTTATACGCTATTTACGGTAGTTTACTTATTTGTTACCGAGAAACTAGTCAAAATACCGTGGAACAAGAAACAAACACGTTTACAAAATTTAAGCCTAAACGTGACTTCGCGAAGTTACGATCTTTTCGTGTTTTCTGAAAAAATACGCAAAGAAAAGTGAAACCTTTAACGGCAAGAGTAAACTATACACTAATGCACGTATTTAATTTGTTGTCGGTGTTAAACTAAATTATATTCCTGCGTAAATCACTTAACTTTCTGGAAATAGTTTCTGGCGTCACTTACTCGGCGGCCATCTTGGAAGACAACACTGGATTTCAGCCAGTAGCAGAGCAGTTTTCAGAGCTGATGGGCTCATGACATAGCATCTCTTGAAGGGTGAGGGCGAACTTGAGAGTGCCCAAGTTGCGTTTGTGAATAATAAGACGTCATAGAGCGTTTTTAAAGCAAAAATCATGTTTTTGTCACCCACTGTAACAGCACACACAGAACAGTTCTGCATGTCTTATTCTTCTGCCTAAGGATGTGTAGCGGAGGACACACATACGTTTCAAGATTACGATAACAGCAGCCTTCTTGTAAATATCGTGTATCCATAACGATTTGTTACTCTCTTTCACGGCTGCAGTCCGTGCGGCTCCCCCTGATCGAAGTCCGAGTCCTCCCTTGGGCGTGGGTGTTTGTGTCATCCTTAGCATAAGTTAGTTTAAGTTAGATTAAGTAGTGCGTAAGCTTAAGGACCGATGAACGCAGCAGTGAGACCTTACCACAAATTTACAATATTTTTTCATGTTAACAATTTAGGAAGTATGATCAAATTTCAAAGTAATGACACCTGATTTTCTTTATCATGCCATCTTTGTTCGAGTTCACTTCTATGAATGACAGTCATCCCATCTCTGTTATAGCTCATTTCTAGAAAATTCCAACTTAACCATAATGCACTTTCATGCATTTTCAGACATTTCACATCTCTAAAAGTCTTTCTCGAAGTAACTATTGTAGAGAATGAGGTGTTGAGTCGCTCATTATTCGTCAAGGTGACGAAGGAGGATGTCTTTAAATGTGAAGTGTTCATATTCATCGAGGAATCATTGACCATCGACTATAATATTCACAGTTTGAGGTGCCACTGTGAAATGAGGTAGATGTTATAATGCACCTATTATGAGGGGCACAAATGGACAAAATATCTGAACTTTCTTCTCAATCCCAGGTTGTTAAACAGGCATTCTAGATAATTATAAACCTGGCCCTGTAATGCAGCCAACATTAGGTGCAAGTAGAAATACTGCTATCACGTAGCTAGAATGCATAAATTAGTAAAAGTGAATGGTTGGGATTTATTCTAGAAAGAAAAAACAGCGATTTCCTTTTTCATTCTACATATAATTTATCACTGTGCTTCCAGAGGTCAAGTGATACACAACAATCATGTTCTGTTACTTCCAACACCCAATAAAAAAATATTTAACTCTTGGACATATTGAATGGGTGATTATTAAAAATTATGAAAATTTTTATCATAGGCAAGAATGATTAAAATCTTCATCAGCTAACTTGCGACTACGATGGTGTAGCTGGTCAATGCACTGAGTTGGTGGAGAATAGTTTTACTTTTTTAACCAAAGAAAAACTCTTATGTACTCAATGTGAGGGTAAGTTAATATCCTAGCTTTTGATATTCAATGGTCAAAGCGAACGCAAGTTGGAGTGAGCAAATCTTGACTCAACATTTACAGTGGCCTAATGCCTGATAGTACTTTACCAAGTGGGATCTCCATGCTAGATCTGAAACACTAATTCCCTACTCTGGCCTTGACTGAATTTACTCAGTCTCAAGTTTCCCGCGTTCAGTAGAATGTTAATTTTTCCCTAGTTGAAATAATGGCTATTGCACACTCGCTAAGGGTTGGAGTGACGTGTGCAATTTCTTGGCCTGCAAAAGTTCCCACAGGAATAATTAACTACCTCTTTGTTGTCTGTTGCCATGATACATGAAGCATATCGTCTACACTTTGCAGAAGCAAAGCTCTCAATGCCCTCACTATTTTCCACACACTTGTGCAGTCTGCCACGAGACGCGAGAGGTTTCTAGCAATTTTAGTTTTCAAAATGCTTTTATATAATGTGGATCTCCCCACTGTGTCGTGTCTGCATCACCATCTCGTTACAGGAGAATTTTATTTTTCTTGCCGGGTTGCCACCTAGCCCTGTTAAAGCCATCCACCCACTTATCCTCGGTCCCAGCCGTATTTACGTTAAAAGGAATAATGTATTGTTCTGGCCTTATCCCTTTCTGTGCTGAAGCTGGCCATTCTCTTGTTAAGTGGGGTTTTCCAATGCCATTAGCCACCTGCTCAGTTCATCTCCAAAATGTTTTTCACTTTAACGTACTTATGCATGCCCCTGTCCTTACATTGGTAGATATTGTTTTGTTAGTTTTCGGTACATGAGATTACTGCAACTGCTTTTTGTTGATAAAATATAATTATTATTTTCTGAGGATGTCATACTGTATCGTACTGTCATTATGGATCAAGCTCATGTAAGGTCCGTAAAATCCGGATGCCTTACACTATTAATTTAAACAAATCTCTGTAGAATTAGGATAATGGGGGACTGGTTAATGAAGCGAATGTACAACATTGATGCAAATGCTGCCATGTTTGCTGGGAAGCTTTGAGAGGGTTCAAATTCAATATGGAAGCCGATTGGTTTCTCTTCTCACCTTTGTTCTATTTTGAGCAATCTATAATGACAACTGGAGCTAACTTCTTACATTTGTTTGGACTGAGCAGATACCCCCTCATTCTCTTCAACCTCATAGTATGCTGGAAGAAAACCTCACGTGCATATAGAAAAGCAGGGTGTACAAGTTATTAGACCAGTCTTGCTTTAAGTTGTCACACGAGTAGAACTCTGAATTAAAATAAACTTTAGTATTTATAAAATTACAGATGTTCAATTCAGTCAGATTGTATTTCAGGTTCCCTTCCTATCGGTTTGAAATGCAAGTATGATAAATTGTGGTGTTTCTAAATCAACTGATGTTTAAATAGTCCGTGATACTTCAGATAAGCTTGGAAATGCAAGTACGATAAATTGTGATATTTCGAAATGAACTGACGTTTTAATGGTCCATGACAGTTTGGATAGGTTTGGAAGTTGAGGACTTCATAGAGCTCACAAGATCTTAAATTTGAAGGCAGCTGATTGACAAAGCCAAGTATTTTTAAAAGGCCAAAGCATTGCTCGTTTGTTACACAGACACAGGCATCTTCCAAATTAAATTCTCAAGTATAGTCTTGTTCTCTTCTGGGTTGCCATCTCCTCCTTGGATATAAGCATTTGCATCCTTTCCCCTTTATACTATAATAAATTCCTGCTGAACATGAACTAGAATGCATTTCATGTTCCCGAAGTATCCCATCATGTTCTTGAGAGGTATGTGTGCGCTTATTCACTTGTATTCATCTGCTGATGTCTGTTTCTCCATAAATCATCCAGCATTTCCTAAACCGCTCAAGACGGATTTGACACTGAGATGTATATTTTTAAGGTTGATATTGTACCTACATTCCGTGTGCAGTTAATTACAACCCAATTCATTCTGTATCTTATTTCCTGAAACAGAAAAGTGGATGTAAGATGAAACGTCACTGTAGGATCTACATCATTTTTGAAAACTTTCACCTCCATGTAGAGGAAACTGTTGCTTGGATTGGTGCAGTATCTTGGTCCTGTATCATAACCTGGACCTCACACTTGTTCTCGAACATCGCTGAAGCATAAGTGTATGGAGAAAGTATTCCTGCTCAGTGGTTTGTTCATCATATTCGACTGGGTAGGTTATATTGAGTGATGATATTGTTCTTGCATTGTTTCAAGCATAACTACACACATTAAAAAAAGTTTTGGATCACCCCAGTTCCCAGAACTGATGAAGATAGACATTGACTGTGGATATTGTATCACAGACACAGTCGCTTTGACAGTTCAGAGAAATAAACAACCATGCATGAGCAGCGCCTATTAGCCGGAGGATGTCCGACAGCCGATCAGTTCTAGTCATTCCACCAGGAAGGAGGTACACGTCGTGTTGTCTGTAGTTCAACCATGTCTAGACGGTCAATACCACGGTTCGATCGCGTCCGCATTATTACATTGTGCCAGAAAGGGCTCTCAACAAGGGAAGTGTCCAGGCGTCTCAGAGTGAACCAAAGCGATGTTGTTCGGAGGAGATACAGAGAGACAGGAACTGACGATAACATGCCTCGCTCAGGCCGCCCAAGGGCTACTACTTCGGTGGATGTCCGCTACCTATGAATTATGGCTCGGAGGAACCCTGACAGTAACGCCACCATGTTGAATAATGCTTTTCGTGGAGTCACAGGACGTCGTGTTACGACTCAGACTGTGCGCAATACTCTGCATGATGCGCAACTTCACTCCCGATGTCCATGGCGAGGTCCATCTTTGCAACCACGACACCATGCAGCGCGGTACAGGTAGGTCCAACAACATGCCAAATGGACCGCTCAGGATTGGCATCACGTTCTCTTCACCGATGACTGTAGCATATGCCTTCAACAAGACAATCGTCGGAGATGTGTTTGGAGGCAACCTGGTCAAGCTGAACACCTTGGACACAATGTCCAGCGAGTGCAGCAAGGTCCCTGCTGTTTTAGGGTGGCGTTATGTGGGGCCGACGTACGCCACTGGCGGTCGTGGAAGACGCCATAGCGTTTTGGTTCAAATGGCTCTGAGCACTATGGGACTTAACTTCTGAGTACATCAGTCCCCTAGAACTTAGAACTACTTAAACCTAACTAACCTACGGACATCATACACATCCATGCCCGAGGCAGGATTCGAACCTGCGACCGTAGCGGTCTCGCGGTTCCAGACTGTAGCGCCTAGAACCCCTTGGCCACCTCGGCCGGCCCATAGCGTTTTATGCCAACCTCCTACAGATAGTGCAACCATAACGGCAGCACATTGGCGAGGCATTCGTCTTCATGGATGACAATTCGCTCCCTCGTTGTGCACATCTTGTGAATGACTTCCTTCAGGATAAAGACATCACTCGCCTAGAGTGGCCAGCATGTTCTCTAGACATGAACCCTATCGAACATGCCTGGCATAGATTGAAAAGGACTGTTTATGGACGGCGTGACCCACCAACCACGCCGAATCGCCGTTCAGGGATGGGACAATCTCGTCCAACAATACCTTGATGAACCTTTGTATAGTATGCCACGACGAATACAGGCATGCATCAACGCAAGAGGGCGTGCTACTGGATAAAAGGGGCGAAAATGATGTTCATGTTGATATGTACTCCAATTGTGTGTACAGGTTCTGGAGCTCTCGGAACCGAGGTGATGCAAACCTTTTTTTGATGATGTGTATGTAAAGAAGTACTGGTTCTTTGGTGTTAACTCACTGTATTTCGATTGTAACGACAAGTGCTGTTGGCTGCATGTGCTGGTTTTATACACTCCCACCCTGTTTAAAATGTAGTCGTGTAAGGATTTCTTCCCTGCCACCGTGACCGTTCTGGTTCACAATATTCAACTCAAGATGAGCTAATGACTGATCACTCATTGAGAACTAGATGACGTTGTTGGTGTCTGTACAGTTTTATATCCTTGACTAATTGTAGGGAGGACTCCACAGATTATGTTAATCAATTTGTTCTTCAGATATGAATTCATACCCACGTTACGTTCGACTAGAATTGTGCTAACCAGTAGTATATCCATTGAATGAACTGACCTGTAATATTTATTCTGATACTTCTGCAGAATTTGATTCTTTGAGAAATCTCATAGTGTTCCCATTGAATTTTCCTGTGTAAAGTCGTTTTTATTTTCGTTTTAAGCATACTGACGTTTGCTCGTAATTCGAAATATCGTACTGCCCGTTCTAAATGTATCATCAATGTTATATGCGTCGTGGGGTATTTGCACAACTTTAACGCTTCGTAGAAGCAGATTGCAGTTTGATGATGTGATATTAGGAATAGTGTTGCATCTTTTTAAACCTGCTATGGTCGCAGGTTCGAATCCTGCCTCGGGCATGGATGTGTGTGATGTCCTTAGGTTAGTTAGGTTTAAGTAGTTCTAAGTCTAGGGGACTAACGATCTCAGTGCTTAGAGCCATTTGGACCATTTTGATCCGGTTTCGACGAGGTCGTGCACCCTCGTGACCACTGCTCTTCGAACCGGCAGTCCATACAGGCCGCCAGCGGTCCCAGCGTGTTGTCGCTCTGCGCGGACCTCGCTGCTCCTCGTCCCCAACCGAACTCCCCACTCACACCACACGGAAGAAGAAGGAGGTCGCCCCAAAGATAGGGCAGCAGAACTACATATCGATAAGCGCCGCTGGTGCCACTAGTGAACAGGCAACGGCTACGTAACCGGGTGGCGCCAGTGAACACGAGAAGAAGACAAACAACGCAGCCATGCCAACTAAACGATACGGTCTGGCAGAAACCTACACACGGCACCAACGCGAGCTGCAGCACAGCTCACATGCCTTGTCATCCGAGAAGAGCAAGAGTACAAGACCACTGTCCTCGTTGGTCCAGTCCCTGTACTATCGGCACCATCGAAACCTGTGCCGCTGATGTATGGGTGTTGATATAACGCGATGTACTGGTCCATCGGACAAAGAGACAATCCCCGTGCACTCTCGCCGCGCTACCGTTTCATGTGGTTGCAGTTACACCCTCTGTTTGATGCGGACCCCTTCTTCACTGTTTCACAATGTTGCGGTCATCTGATGCTGTAGTTGACTGTGGGCGACTGTCTCCTCGCCTTTGGGCACCATTGTCTGTTTTTCGGAATGCTCCCTATGCCCTAGGAACAATGCGCGTGATCAATACCAAACTCCAGGGCTGCACGTGTGTTCTGTTTCCAGTTTATTGATGACTCCTCCCCATGCGAAGTCATCCAGATGTTGGCCCCGGGCCATTTTGTAATGAAGAACACCACCACAGCGAACCGTAACTCTCGGTGACAGAAACACTTCCGTTCATTCAGCTGCCTCGCGTAGCACGGCCGGCGCCATTTGGCGCTATACTCATGTTCCCCTTACGCCATGTGACGTCCAACTTCCTGTTCACGACTGGGAGACGTTTGCCAACATGCTCCCCCATTTGCATTCATTTCCACTGAGTTGTTAATATGTCATGTTACTTTATCTATCTCGTTCTTAAGTTTTACCGAGGAGTGCATTTGGTATGAGTCCCCTTCACGTGAGGATTATTCTAGGATGGGCCACACAAGTGTTTTGTACCCGATCTCTTTTGTTGATTGACTGCATTTGACTACTATTCCACCAATGAACATCAATCGGCCACCTGCTCTACCTACGACTGAGACTGTGTGATGGTTCAAATGGTTCAAATGGCTCTGAGCACTATGGGACTTAACCTCTGAGGTCATCAGTATCCTAGAGCTTAGAACTACTTAAACCTAACTAACCTAAGGACATCACACACATCCAGGCCTGAGGCTGGATTCGAACCTGAGACCATAGCAGTCGCGCGGTTCCGGACTGAAGCACCTAGAACCGCTCGGTCACAACGGCCGGCGACTGTTTGATCCTTTCATTTTGTATCCCTACAAATCTCCACACCCAGGTATATCTGTGAGTTGACTCGTTCCAACTGACATGATACATGACAAGTGAATATAATACACTTGACATTATAGTCATAGGATACTATGTTTTTTCGTTTCATAAAATGCACAGTTTTACATTTTGAACATTCAAACGAGTTGCCAATATCTGAACCACTTTGAAGTCTTATCAAGAATTGACTTAATATTTGTGCAGCTCTTGTCAGACAGCGCTTCATTGTATGTAATTAAGTCATCTGCAAAAATTCTGAGGTTGCTATTAATATCGTCTGCAAGGACATTAACATACAGCACGAACAGCACGGTTTCCAGCACACTTCCATGGGGCACACTTGATTTCCTTCGTACAACTATCGATGATTCTCCATTCGAGATAGCATGCCCTGTCCTCCCCACGAACGAAATTGTCAATCCAGTAATAAATCTCGCTTGATGCTCCTTTTTGCCGTACTTTCTATAATAAGCGTATGTGTGCTCAAATACCTTTGGGAAGTCTACAAAAACTGCATCTGTTTGACTGTCTTGATCCATAACTTTTTAGGATGTCGTGTGAGAAAAGCGAGAGTTGGGTTTCAGATATCTATATTTTCGAAATCCATGTTGATCGCTATGATCAAGGTAATCTTGTTCGAGATACCTCATTACATTTGAGCGGAGAGTATGTCCTAAGGTTCTACAACAAATGGATGTCAGCAACATTGGATGGTAGTTTTGTAGGTCACTTCGGCTACCCTTCTAGTAAATGGATGTGACCTGTGCTTTCTTCCAACAACTGGGCACAGCGTTTTCTTCGAGAGTTCTGTCCCGTCCCGGCACACGTCCCATAACGATCTATGGACGAAGGTGTGGGCGGTGTGGCGCTGTCTGGGCGTTGACTACACAGCTGATGTCTACTGTCTTTAATGGACTGAGAGGGAATATGCTTGCTAGAATGATTAGCACAGGTGATGTTGGAGCAGAGAGGAGAAGTTGTTGGCTTTGTAGGAAGTGAATAAGGGTACAAACGCTTAAGTATTGTGATATTCGCTATTTTTGGCTTCATTAAAACAGCAAATAGTTAATACTTTCAGCCAGAAGGCAAATACCTGTTTATAAAGAATGATTAATATATAATAAGGCGTCGCGTAGCGACGGTGGAATTTTCTAAATAATGTAATTCGTCGTCTTTGGGCGGCAATATAAACAGAAAAATACGGATAGATATGCGATCCTTCACTATTTTGTTCGCTGGAGAACAAATGAAGCCTTGAGCGCTAAAAGACTTGTACTGTTTTTCTTAAGTAAGGCGGAGGCAGATTTGTGGCGGTCTGATCTAATTTTTTTTTTACTAAATAAATAAAAACGTGTTCCGCCTAAGTTTGAGTGAAGTGTAAAAAGAAGAACTGTTATAACTTATCGTGACGACGCACGAGCGACTCAAGAGGACAATGGCTATATAAAAGAGCGTTCAATGGACATGAAACGGACATAAAAATCTACTGTCATTGTAGTACTAAGCTTAAGGTACGACATATGTTTTAGTTATAATAAATATTTGTTCTGGGAATACTGAATCATTTAGCAGTGCTCATCCCTATCATCTCCTCAGTATTATTTTCATTTTAATTAGGCATTTTGCTAAGATTACAGACACCAAGATCAGCAGTCCAATGTGCGTGTTACATTGACAAAAAGAAAACTGTTTGATCGTCTTCTTGCATCAGCTATAATATTGAATTCCCCTTTTGTGTGATGTTACAGTTGTTTTTGCGCCCTTAAGAACTTTCTGGCCCCTTAGGAAATTGTTTTCTCATAACAATAACTTCACTACCGGGTATGGTCGTATCTACGATCATGAAGTAATTAGAAAGACGATAATGCAATTTCTTAATCAATAGCACGCTAGCTGTGACTGCTTCAAACCACGCGAAACTGCAAGTAAGGACTATTCACATTTCATAATGCAATATTTTATGACAATGGTCAATCCATGATTCTTACGCCAATTGTGATTGATAAAACAGTATGCGAAATCTCAAACTTCAACTTTTCAATTGAATAACAACCTCACTTTTATTTTGTTACATCACAGTATTCAATATGAAATTAGTTTAAAGTCTATCACTCTATATGTTAGTTCTTTCCAGCAACACCGATTTACTGAGTTTTATCTTTCAGTGTCTCAGAAGAGTGTTCTGCTTGCAACTCTTTCCGACAATACGCAGTAAAACAGATTAAACATAATGGGAGATAAGCTTGAGAAAGCACTTGTTGTTTGTATTCTGACACACAGAAAGTATCAACTGTTACTCATTGCGACTACACACAATCGTTCTCAATAAGAGACAGGTGTGAGACAATGCTTGTTCCTCTTTATACTGTGACACACAGAAAGTATCAACTGGTATCAACTAGTTGCTACTAGAGACAAACTCCACAGAGATTGTTATTTTCTAACAGGAATATTACCCTCCTAGCCTTCCCCCCCCGCCCCCCCCCCCACACTAGATGACTTATCACTAAGAGCACTCTTTCCAGTGAAGCCTCTAACATCTGAACTAGTAGCTGAAATCGTCTTAATAAAATGTTGTACACAGTGTGTTAAAACAATTGCTACTGTCGCTTGCCTGAACTCTGTGTGTTCTGCTGGTGTCCACTTTTAGTTTCTTACACGAGTATTTCTTCCTCTGCTGGGCTCTCGTGTAACGTGTCTGGTTTGAACAAGTTCACCAACTTTCTGCTGGGCTCTCAGGATGGCTTCTGCTTCTTTCGACCTGTTCCACATGACTGGTGATCGATCTTCTTGCTGATTCCGATAGCCTTCCTACTTCTCGTCCGATACTCTTATCATCTGACTCCCTACTGTGGAATGCCTCTACAGACACACCTGACACAACTGACACCAACATTTTTTTGACAAATGCTCACACAGGTCGCACCACAAGGTTTGGATGAACGTGTGGTCTGTGTGGTGCAATCAGGACATTGACTACAGTCTGGGTTGACGTCTACTTTTAACGGAATGAGTCTCCTACGATGGCCGGCCGAAGTGGCCGAGCGGTTCTAGGCGCTTCAGTCTGGAACCGCACGGCCGCTACGGTCGCAGGTTCGAATCCAGCCTCGGGCATGGATGTGTGTGATGTCCGTAGGTTAGTTAGGTTTAAGTAGTTCTGAGTTCTAGGAGACTGATGACCTCAGATGTTAAATCCCATAGTGCTCAGAATCATTTGAACCATTTTTTCTCCTACGATGCTTAGTACAAATAATTTTGGAACGACGAGGGGAAGTTATTGACTTCATAGCAAGTGAATAAGGGTCCAATAACTTAAGGATTCAAATTGGAAATAGTTTACTTCCCAGTTGTTTGACCTTATTTGGAGAGATGCATTGAAAGAGTGGCTACATATCTCTGCAAATCAATGGGTTCACGCTGTCACTCTATCTATATTACACATTTCAGCAAGTCCCAGTTGCTAAGTTTTGACTTTTTACTCTGCTCATTCCGACAATACACATTTAACTTCTTGTTAAATACTTTAACCACAATGACAGTCAAATGTGAGATAGTGCTTGTTTATCTTCATATTCTGACCCACAGCAAATATCAACTATTATTCGTTGTTAGGAGTAGAGACACACTGTACGGGGCTTGCACTTTTCTACCAGGCAGAAAACTCAACCTAATAAGTGTTCTGGGTACTTATCAGAAATTCAGTTGTCCTCCCTCGAGTGCGTACAGTCTTGTCGGTTTCTTACTGCAGCGGCATCGAGGTGTCGTTCTATAGTGATTTGAAGACTCGGCAGTGACACTGCTCCCAACTCAACTGCTCGTAGTTGCTTCGTGCTAACCACTCCCTCTAACTTATGACATTGACTGACTTGGCCATGTGCACTGGCCGTTTATATACTAGTGCGAGTTTCTGCTGTAGAGATGGTTTCCCATGACTCTTCCGAAGGTCTTCCTAAAGATTTTTCCGGGAGTTTCCTGTAGGTTCTTAAACATTCTGACTGTACGGCGTCGTCTAGTAGTCGGCTTGGTGTTGTCCTCGGCTGGCCCTTACAGCACCGCCGTTTCCTCAGCAAGCTGTCAACAAGTACGACTTCATATGGAGCACCGAACACTAAGCCGGGCGGTGTGGCCGTGCGATTCTAGCCGGTCTGGAACCGCTACGGTCGCAGGTTCGAATCCTGCCTCGGGCATGGATGTGTGTGATGTCCTTAGGTTAGTTAGGTTTACGTAGTTCTAAGTTCTAGGGGACTGATGACCACAGATGTTAAGTCCCATAGTACTCAGAGCCATTTGAACCATTTTTGAACCGAACACTATCTGACGGCCGTCTAACAACATGCCTTGTGTGTTGTCGTAATATTACTCTTAATAAAATTTATATAATTTCCTCACAGGCATGCCACTTCCTACACTAATAAAAGTTGGTAGTCATAACAGATCTGCAATACAATATGGCTAAAAGAAGGGCTAACTCATCCGCAAAATCGGTATGGAATTTGATAATTACAGGGGTATTACAAACGATTGAAGCGATTTCACAGCTCTACAATAACTTTATTATTTGAGATATTTTCACAATGCTTTGCACACACATACAAAAACTCAAAAAGTTTTTTTAGGCATTCACAAATGTTCGATATGTGCCCCTTTAGTGATTCGGCAGACGTGAAGCCGATAATCAAGTTCCTCCCTCACTCGGCGCAGCATGTCCCCATCAATGAGTTCGAGCTCGCAGTTGTGGCACGTTTCTTGGTAGATGAGGTTTAAACACTGAACCTTTCACATAACCACATAGAAATAAATCGCATGGGGTTAAGTCGGGAGAGCGTGGAGGCCATGACATGAATTGCTGATCATGATCTCCACCACGACCGATCCATCGGTTTTCCAATCTCCTGTTTAAGAAATGCCGAACATCATGATGGAAGTGCGGTGGAGCACCATCCTGTTGAAAGACGAAGTCGGCGCTGTCGATCTCCAGTTGTGGCATGAGCCAATTTTCTTTATCCGTCGACTTCCGCGGGCTACGCGTGAAACTTGCCCGCACGCGTTCAACCGTTTCTTCGCTCACTGCAGGCCGACCGTTGATTTCCCCTAACAGAGGCATCCAGAAGCTTTAAACTGCGCATACCATCGCCGAATGGAGTTAGCAGTTGGTGGATCTTTGTTGAACTTCGTCCTGAAGTGTCGTTGCACTGTTATGACGACTGATGTGAGTGCATTTCAAGCACGACATACGCTTTCTCGGCTCCTGTCGCCATTTTGTCTCACTGCGCTCTCGAGCGCTCTGGCGGCAGAAACCTGAAGTGCGGCTTCAGCCGAACAAAACTTTATGAGTTTTTCTACGTATCCATATGTCAATGAATGGAGCTACAGTGAATTTATGAAATCGCTTCAATCATTTGTAATAGCCCTGTATTCCATCAGGCCCTGGAGCCCTGCTAATTTTCAGCGATTACAGTAGTTTCTCAATGGTTCTGAAAGTAATATTTATTTTACTCGCCTTGGTAGTGGTACAAGAAACAAATTTGGGTTTTACTCCTAGGTTTTCCTCTGTAAATAAATGTTTAAAAATAGAAGTAACCATTTCTGTTTTTGCTTCGCTACTCTCGATTTCAGTCCCTGTCTCGTCCATGGATGTCTGGAAGTAACTTTGGTACCAGTAAAACACCCTATGCGTACTGATAGAATTTCTTTGGGTTTTATGAAAGGTCTTTCAATAATATTATCGTATAGCAGTCGCTGAAGGCTTAATGCATTGCCCTGTTGACAGTCAGAAGTAGAAGACCTTTCAATAATATTATCGTATAGCAGTCGCTGAAGGCTTAATGCATTGCCCTGTTGACAGTCACAAGTAGAAGACCATACTTGTCTCTAGCCTAAGATTCGTTTTACCCCTATCGTGGATCTCTCAGGATATCACTTAAAATGTACATTCATTTGGAAGCTAAACGTACCATTAAAAGTTTGAATAAAACCTGCGTATTAGATTACACAGCAGTGCTCAAAGTTGAAGAATTTGTATGGTCGTGATATACAGAATGTAATTTATTACTCACTTGGCTACCAAAGCCATTCACGTATTTTTTTCTTAAGTTAAAAGCCATCTGTTTGAAAAAGTCTAGGAACGATATCGCAGCACTCGGGACAACTTGTGGCTCTTCTGCGTTTGCAGGTGTCGGCCTTCTTGTGGCACCGGAGCCGGCTGCGGCGACTGGCGCGCATCCTGGCGGCAGCCGGGGAAGGCAGCGGCGGAGCGCGCGCTCGCTACCGCCGCAACGCTGCCAGGGTGGTGCGCTACATGCAGGTAGGTGGGCGGTCAGCTCGAGCTTAGACTATTGCACTGCAAGGGCGAAACTAGATTGTGGCGACTGGAGCAATGCCTCGGGTCCCTCAGGACAAAGGGCCCTATGGCGAACAAAAGAAAGAAATGTAACGTAAAATGCAGTGTGCCCACAAAGTCCCATTATCATTTCAGAACATTGTAAACTTGGAAACTACACTCTAAGAAGAAAACGACGCACTATGAAGTTATGCAAACTGCTCAAAAATTGATACTCACGGGTACCGTGGAACAGCACCTGCATTCTTGCATCCCACCTGCTCTCCGTCTTCACACCCTACGTACCCTTGCCCGAGGTGGCTTCCGTCAATTCCCCCTCCCTGATGATGTCCTTGTTCCCTTTGTTTACCCCTCCTACCAGATCAGACTCTCCCCTCCCATTCCCCCCTTTCCCCCAGGGCTCCCTCTCTCCCTCCTCACCTTCCTTTCTCCCCCCCCCCTCCTCTCTCCCATGTCTCCCACTCGCCCCCCCCCCTTCCCCAGGCTTCCAACCCTTCCCCTCGCCCCTCTGCCACTCTCCCTTCTTTCTCCCATTGGCTTCATCCTCCCCCCCTCCTTCCCGCTATCCTACCTCTCCCTTCCACCTGGAGGCAGAACCCCCCCTTCATCAGTGTGTTTCTTAGTGTTTCGCCGATGATTGTCACCAGTGTTTCCGTGCATCAGTGTTTCTCTGTTTTGTGCTACAGTGTTTTCCTTGGTGTCCTCCTATGTTCGTGTCTCCAACTGGATGTCTTCGTCTGTTCTACTGGTGACCACCTTTGTGTACCGTCCCTTCTGTTGAACGGCTTGTTATCTATCATGTAATGTTCATCATGTATTACCATATTACCATGCTTTTTATGTTCTCTGTCTTCTATGTCTATCTGTTGTATCTATTGGCCGAAGAGCGGCGTATGTAGGCCACTGCCGGCCTGCCTCGTATGAGGGATGAAATTACAATAAAGGAAAATAAAAATACTGTTGAAGCATGTAAAATTGTAAACTTTGGCAGGTGATGTATGAATGAATGACACCGTAGTTCTCCACTCGGCTCGCAAGGATAGTAAACAGGTGACATGTCGATACCAGGGTATAAGGTCTTTGCGAATTTCAGTTGGACAGTAACTACGCTCGCAGAGCGCTGCATGAACAATATGAGCACATGTCAGCATTTGAGAGAGGAAGTGTTTTTGGGCTCAAAGAAGCCAGTTGTAGAAAACGGTGAATCGCTCGACATTTCAGTAGGAGGGGTGCCACTACTCGACGATGTTGGCAGGAACGGGTGAATCGCGGCCGAACACAGCGTCCAGAAGGAAGCGGTCGACCCAAAGAGACGACGGAACGTGAGGATTGGTCGTCAGAGAGGTGCTCGGATCTCCGGATTCATCATTATCATCGATCTGGCATGCAACTAACTGGTGCTTGAGTGACCACAAGGACCATTAATACGCGGCTCACATAAAGGAAACGGAGCTCTCAGCGCCCCTTGCGCTGACTGCCACTAACCTCGGTACACTAACAACCTTGTTTACAATGGTGTCAGGCACATTCGACCTGGAATCTCATTGACTGGAGTACAACTGTCTTCCGTGATGAGTCAGTCCTGATGACCAGCGAAGACGTGTCCGGAGACGTTCTGGACAGCAATGAGATACCAATCTGTCACCCACCATGTGGTCGGATAACCAAGTGTGATGATCTGGGCTGTCATTTCATTTCATATCAAGACCTCTTTGGTTGTCATCAACGGTACCCTTACAGCACAGCAGTACGTCGACGATGTTCTACACCCCATTTTGTTCCCCTTCATGAAAAGCCATCCTAGGCTTACATTTCAGCAAGATATTGCCCCTCCTACACCAATTTCTACTCCTTGCCTTGTGCTTGCCAAACTTTACCTTGGCAGCAAGATTGTCCTGATTCCTCTCTAGATTAGAACGTTTGAAGCATTATGGTCGGGCGCCTCCGACAGTCTCGGAATCTTAACGATCTAACGCTCCAGATGGACAACATTTGGCGCGATATCCCTTAGGAGGACATCCAGCAGCATTATCAATCAGTGCCGCACCAAGTAACTGTTTGCATAAGGGTCCGAGATGGACCAACACGTTACCGGTTCACTCAATACTTGAAGCTCTTTCTCTTGAACAAATCATCCAATTTTTCTGAATTTGTAATGGTTCAAATGGCTCTGAGCACTATGGGACTCAACATCTTAGGTCATAAGTCCCTAGAACTTAGAACTACTTAAACCTAACTAACCTAAGGACATCACACACACCCATGCCCGAGGCAGGATTCGAACCTGCGACCGTAGCAGTCCCGCGGTTCCGGACTGCAGCACCAGAACCGCTAGACCACCGCGGCCGGCGAATTTGTAATCATTTGTTTGTCTGTACAAAACGACTATTCATGTTCGTGTGTAGAATGTATGAGTCTGGCGATATACCATCTGACTTTCGGAAAAGCATCATCCACACAATTCCGAAGACGGCAAGAGCTGACAAGTGCGAGAATTACCGCACAATCAGCTTAACAGCTCATGCATCGAAGCTGCTTACAAGAATAATATACAGAAGAATGGAAAAGAAAATTGAGAATGCGCTAGGTGACGATCAGTTTGGCTTTAGGAAAAGTAAAGGGACGAGAGAGGCAATTCTGACGTTACGGCTAATAATGGAAGCAAGGCTAAGGAAAAATCAAGACACTTTCATAGGATTTGTCGACCTGGAAAAAGCGTTCGACAATATAAAATGGTGCAAGCTGTTCGAGATTCTGAAAAAAGTAGGGGTAAGCTATAGGGAGAGACGGGTCATATACAATATGTACAACAACCAAGAGGGAATAATAAGAGTGGACGATCAAGAACGAAGTGCTCGTATTAAGAAGGGTGTAAGACAAGGCTGTAGCCTTTCGCCCCTACACTTCAATCTGTATATCGAGGAAGCAATGATGGAAATAAAAGAAAGGTTCAGGAGTGGAATTAAAATACAAGGTGAAAGGATATCCATGATACGATTCGCTGATGACATTGCTATCCTGAGTGAAGTGAAGAAGAATTAAATGAGCTGCTGAACGGAATGAACAGTCTAACGAGTACACAGTATGGTTTGAGAGTAAATCGGAGAAAGACGAAGGTAATGAGAAGTAGTAGAAATGAGAACAGCGAGAAACTTAACATCAGGATTGATGGTCACGAAGTCAATGAAGTTAAGGAATTCTGCTACCTAGGCAGTAAAATAACCAATGACGGACGGAGCAAGGAGGACATCAAAAGCAGACTCGTTATGGCAAAAAAGGCATTTCTGGCCAAGAGAAGTCTACTAATATCAAATACTGGCCTTAATTTGAGGAAGAAATTTCTGAGGATGTACGTCTGGGGTACAGCATTGTATGGTAGTGAAACATGGACTGTGGGAAAACCGGAACAGAAGAGAATCGAAGCATTTGAGATGTGGTGCTATAGACGAGTGTTGAAAATTAGGTGGACTGATAAGGTAAGGAATGAGGAGGTTCTACGCAGAATCGGAGAGGAAAGGAATATGTGGAAAACACTGATAAGGAGAAGGGACAGGATGATAGGTCATCTGCTAAGACATGAGGGAATGACTTCCACGGTACTAGAGGGAGCTGTAGAGGGCAAAAACTGTAGAGGAAGACAGAGATTGGAATACGTGAAGCAAATAATTGAGGACGTAGGTTGCAAGTGCTACTCTGAGATGAAGAGGTTAGCACAGGAAAGGAATTCGTGGCGGGCCGCATCAAACCAGTCAACAGACTGATGGAAAAAAAAAAAAAAAAAAAAAAAAAAGGGAAAGAAACATGTACATCACATCTACCGATTTCCGTCCCATTCGGATAATTCCTTCGTGATGCGTCTTTTTTTTTTGTCTTACAGTGTAATAAAGAACATTGTGGTTTTTTGCAAAACGTTTAGCAGCTCTCACAGTTTCTTTCTGTTATGCTAGAATTTCAATGCGTGCCCCACACGTCACTCATAAAACATCAAGACGTTATTCGAGTTCTGCTCATATACCAGTCAATATTGCAAATCAATAGTTCTGATTGACTCATTGATTCGTCCACGAAGGGCAGCAATACCATTGACTGGTGTTGTGTACACGCGATCCTTGACACCCTACAAAAAGAATCTAGCTGCGTTACATCGGGAAACGATGCGGACATGCGATTGGACCATCACGACCCATCTACCTTGCAGGAAATGTATCTTTTAGCACATCCTGCACACTCAAACTCCAATGTGTGCGTAAACCGTCACGCTGGAAGATAATGAACGGCTGCAGCTCTTCGCTCTGTGGTAGCAGGAAGTTCGAGTATGTCCCGGTAAACGCTTCCTGTTGATTTACTCTGCAAAGAAAAGTGGGTGTATCCCCCTATCGTACATTACGCCACAACAGACATCCAGCACCGTGCTATTACGGATGTGTTTTCGGAGCCGCAGATCCTAGTTCAGTGGCAATTCACACGTGCAGAAATGTGGAAAGTTGCTTCATATGGAGTAGGCACTTTTCCAGGTAGTCATTTTCAGCATCTATAGAGATCAGTGTGGAACATGCGAAGCATGTGGCAGAGGACGATTGTTTTGTTGCAATACTTGGTCCATTTGCACTTTATACGCAAAAAGTCGTAACACTTATGGGACATTTTTATAGACAGTTAATCTTGCTTCCTGCAGTTCACGTCATTCACGACGAACTGACTTCTGGAAGCTCCTATGAAATGCAGCTCGTACTCGGTTAATACATGCTTGTGACACACTGGGACGTCCAGTTCGAGGAAGGTCTTTGACATGGTCTGACTCTCTAAAGTCTTCCTACCACCTCATTATGCTTATTTTTGGCGGAATTATCGACTGGAGTCGATAAATCCGCAGTACCGTTGTCACAAATTTCGATTCTGCATTCTGTCGCCATTTTAGTGCACTACAAGTCAAATCTGAAACAAAGGATACAAAAAATTAAGAGCTGTTAAACATTTTGCAACAAACCACGATTCTACAGTATATCTCTAATAGTTTCCCAGTTATGATTTTCTGAAATGATAGCGCGATTTTACGGCCGTCGCGTAGAAAGGGAAAGAGAAAAACTGAAAGTACGACATGAATCGATGTATGTTTACAAATGTCCTTAATATGTCCATGGATAATAGCAGTGTTCTGAAGTAGTCTTTTGAATACGAATTAAATGGATTTCGTTCCGTTAGGATTGTACTCAACTGCTAATATCTCGACTAGTGTTTGATTTATGCCTACTCACAACTCAGGAGAAAATAAACACTTCACTTCGTGGAAGGAAAAGTGCAGAAATAATCTGTCTGAAAACTGAAATGCAAGCAACGCTTGTGATGAGGTCACTGACCCTTCTCGGAAGAATACTACAACTGCCGTAGAAGCACAGTAAGAATTAATTTCCGATCTAGCGTTGTATCCCAGCGTGAGGTTTATTTCAGTGAGAGCAACAAAGCTTAGGCGTGCAGCAGGTTATATTTATTATAGGTGGGTCTTCTAAATATAGACAATTTAAAGTGTCTTTTAATTTAAATTGAGTCTGACCATAATAAATTTTTATTGGCTCTAAATATTGGACATAATACACAAGCAGTTAGCAGACAGCAAAGTTTTCTAAAAACCTGGATTGTATTCATACAAAAGGACGCTAACACTGTGCGGAGATCTAAGACTGTATGAAGAAATCGCAACAAATTACCCTTATTTGGGCAGCTCACGAATTCAATGTTAATGAGACAAAGTCACAAATTACAGTCAAATGAGCAACTCAAGCTGCCTGCCAGGACAACAAAGTGGCGAGCCACTCAGAGCACAGATTGTGCTATCGCAGATTGAGAAACTTACACTTCCACACAATCAGCAGACTGTGTGCCCGTCAGCGTCAGACGGCAGCCAGGAGTTCAATTGTACTGCGGCCACATCACGAATACCACCTCAATAATCCGATTTCAAAAAACTGCATATGGAGGAGACGACTCAAATCTAGAACCAATGTGATGGACGGGAACATCGCTTATAAAGAACTGGAATGCAGTAGAAGCTCCCCACTCTTGCATACAAAAAGCACATTAACAAACATGAGATTAGGGTTCTTCTAGAGCAGTGTCTCCTCGATTGGTCGGTGTCTTCACATCACCCACAGTGGCGGGGTGACTCAGTTTAATTGGACGACTAGGATTTACATTTTACTTCATCACGATTCAAAGCACAAGAAAATACAATTTCCGTGCAAAAGTTAGGTGCAAATCGTGAGCCAGACAGCCTCGTTAATCATTATGTTATATAAATCTCATTAGCCCCGGTAAGCTTAAGTTTAACAAACTACTGGTTCTTTATCAAAGGTCTGTCCATATGATGGTCTGAGTGAGATGTGCTCTACGTGTGGCAAGTTCACAAAGGATGCTATTCAAATTAGACAAAAACATAATTCCTAACATAAACATGGCCAGGGTCGCTCAATATTCTATTGGGAAAAGCTGGGGTATGACAAATCCTCAAAACGTCTCTGCAAGTACCTGAGTGCCTAATGCGCAGCTAGCAGTAGGCCAGAACCTCATAATAATGTCTGCAGTGCGTTATGCCGGCCGGAGTAGCCGAGCGGTTCTAGGTGCTACAGTCTGGAACCGCGCGACCGATACGGTCGCAGGTTCGAATCCTGCCTCGGGAATGGATGTGTGATGTCCTTAGGTTAGTTAGGTTTAAGTAGTTCTAAGTTCTAGGGGACTGATGACCACAGATGTTAAGTCTCATAGTGCTCAGAGCCATTTGAACCATTTTGAACTACAAAACTTATTTCATATAACACATGGACAAGGTGTCAAAATAAAAAAGGTGGGGCACCGTGAAAATCTACAATTTTAGAGGACCTTACACGTCCTTGATGCTTCTGAAAGAGAACAAATAAGACATACCGTCAGGATATGTCGACGATTCTCTCTGATTGTAGCTGCACTTCAATATATGAACCACTTGCGAATCAGGCATTACGGTCATGCATTATGGGATTATCAAGTCATGTGACTCACAAATCGGTAAACATGTACATACAGACAGCCACGTAAAAGAAAATAATAATAATACTGTAATTCCGAGGCACGTCTGGCCCCCGTGTCGACTCCAATGCCCTACTCATCGTTCTGCCCCTGGCTTAACTCCAGAAGGTACAAACATATAAACATTTCATCATTTCATCTGTTTTCCGTCTTTTCCTCAGTAGCTCTAAATTCGTGGAATTATGTACCGCCTATGCAAGTAAATTAATGCAGTTTGTTTGTTTTCCACACGCGTTTCGCTTCATTTATTTGGGAAGCATCATCAGTGGCCTGAATTACATGTTTCTTTTTATACATACAATAAACGTATTATGTGATAGATATAATATGCTAATACATTACATTTTGTCGTGTTTTTCCCTTGCTTTACTCCAGTATGAAGAACAACAAATACATCTCCAGGAACACACACATGTGTTAACAGCGCTGTAAATCGTAAGTAACACCGAACTGTACATTTACAGTACGAAATTTGTACAACAAAAGTTGTTTCTAGCCTAAAAAGTAAGAGAAAAACGCGACAAAATGTAATGTATCAGCATATTATATCTACCACATAATACGTTTATTGTACGTAAAAAAAGAAGCACGTATTTCAGGCCACTGATGGTGCTTCCCGAATGAATGAAGTGAAACGCGTATGGAAACAAACAAACTGCCTTCATTTAGTTACATAGACGGTACACACCTCCACGAATATAAAGATTCACTGCTAAAGACAAACAAGAACTTTGGTTCAAATGACTCTGAGCACTATGCGACTTAACTTCTGAGGTCATCAGTCGCCTAGAACTTAGAACTAAATAAACCTAACTAACCTAAGGACATCACACACATCCATACCCGAGGTAGGATTCGAACCTGCGACCGTAGCGGTCGCGTCGTTCCAGACTGTAGCGCCTAGAACCGCACGGCCACTCCGGCCGGCAAACAAGAACTTTCCGTTTTAAAGTGTATGACGGAACTCACTGATACTTCAGTGTTGCCCATCTTGGCTACAAGATCGTCCCTGACCTTGTCACATTTTATTATGTTCAGAGAGCAGACATGGCCCCACCTGCACTCATTTCTGCTCATTATTTAGTCAGTCTTATTGACTATGATCCGGAGCTGCATTCCATATTACAACTACCTGCTAAATTTTGTTGTTCCATTGGCCGTCCTTGGATGCCATTCCCCGAATGGGGTATCTCCTCATAATGTCTGAGTCTCCGACTTGTCTCATTTTGAGACCTGCTGCCATTACTGCTCTTGCGTACAATGCCACTCATACGATTATTCTCCTTGCACAACTTAATCTTTCCACATGTATTCATCGAGATTCATTAATATTAATTTAAATGCTTCGAGGTCGCTCATTTCAACACAGAGCAGAGATCTCTTGTGTTGTGTTGGCACTGTGTTAGCGAACAACTAAATCAGCTCACCATTGCTGTATGTCTGGTTGAGATGCTGATTCCATTTTAGGATCTCGTCGAAAATACATTGAGTAAGACTGTAACCACGTTGCTGCCAGAGGAAGAGCTTTTATGATGTTGCTCCGCGCCAGACCGGTACAACCTGATAATTTCGAATTCTAATTCTTCGAAGGTTGTATTGTGTGTTGTTCGTGATTACTTCTCCACTCATGTGGTTACTTATGATCTCCAACTTTCTCTGAATTGGCCAGGTGTTCAGAGGGTTTCCTTAAACTGCCAAATACACATCTTAAGCTGTGGCTGTCGTAGAAGTTGGAAAATTCCCCAGATAGAAGAGGTGCTTGTCATCAAAGCCCCGTCCATTAACGGACGGGGACCCTGATGCCACGCACGACTTCCTTGGGATGGGCTCATCTTAACATCGATAACGGCGTGCAGCTAGGCTCTGGGCTTCCACAAAAATGCAGCTCATCACTGAACCTCAGCCTACTCTCTGTCTAGGAACATTAATGGATCCGCGACTTGTGGTCACTCAGTCCCCTTCATTAGCTTCTCTAGATCTCGTTTAAGCGAGACAGATTCATCAGTTTCCGAGAACTGAAACAGTTCTGTAGCTTCAGATTCAGTTCACTCCTCCAGAAACTCCATTCTCTGAGATATTGAGACATATGCTCCCTAGAGTGTAGAAAAATTTCCGCTACCAGTCACAATAAAAGATTACTTATTCGTCATATTATGTATGAGGCGGAACTATGGGCCTCATGACCCGGCTGAGTCACGCAATTTGACTGTTAGTTTGATTAAGAGGTGTGGCCATTTATTGAACTCGTTGATCACGAAGGCTGACGTGAGGATCAATGAACTATACTTGATGGTATGTATCTGGAACATTATAAAGTTAGTAGACAGGAATACAATTATGTACTTAGCTTTAATTCAGCATCAGCGGTGAACGTCGATCTTGACTTTGTACAATAATATTTAAAAGTGCAATTATACACTGAACTGCGAATACTTCTTTACAATTATGATTGCTTCACACATATAGATCAACTGCCAATGCATAAACTGTATGTGGCACCTGCCTAGGTCGTAGCTACTGACTTAGCTGAAGGCTATGCTAACTAGTGACTCTGCAATTGAGATCTCTGAAGCTATAACAAGTGAACCATTCCTATTAAAGTCGGCTGTAGAACTGGCCAGTGGGCTAGCTTGTCTCGTTAAGACCAGCCGAGTGGCGGCGCTCGGTCTGCTAGCGTCGACAGTGGCGACTCACGGGTCCGATTTGAAGCCTACAACCTAGCAGGTGTGGTGCCTTGCGGTGAAAGCCCGTGTCACATGACCGGTTTCGGGCGTGTGCCCATCCTCAGGTGTTTATACATTCATGTACATGTTTACATTGCTGGAGATCAATAAAGATGAAGCATCTTTGCTATAATTATTAGCACAATTATAATAAGGATGCTTCATCTTTATTGATCTCCAGAACTATAAACACGTACATGAATGCATAAACATCTGAGGGTGGGCACAAGCCCGAAACCGGTCGTGTGACGAATAAATAATCTTTCATTGTGACTGATAGCGGAAATTTTTCTACACCCTATAAACGAACAGTCACGGAATTCAACAGCATTAAATATAGATAAAATTCACATATACATCCTCTACAGCCTGCATTCTTTGGCAAAATGAGGTGTTTTTTTCCTCTACTTTCTTCAAATTCGATTCAGCCTGGGTCCGCCTAGCCACGTTGCTTTGTACTTATTTTGAAAGCTGCCCAGCTTTTCGTCCAATTATTTAAATTCGGAATCGAATTTTTTGTGCAGCACTGTCATCTTTTTCCTAAATTCTTCCCTGTCTGTTTCACGTTCCCTGTCTCTCTCCTCTGCTTGTTTGCTATCCGCTTTGGTTTTTTCTAACGCCTGTTTGGCCCAGAATGGAGTATCCGACATGATTCCGGAATCTGAGCTGATGTGGGCCACTATCGACTCCGCTCCCCGAGCCGCACCAGTTTCACTCTGTCCGGTTATCTCTGTGGTTCTCTGAGTTTCAGGCAGCGCAATTGCTGAAGATGGCTCCCCCTCGTAGAATTCCGACACGACTTTCTACGGTCACACCGAATTCTCTTTGTTGCATACCCTCCTTGCATCTACAGATCGCTCTCGACTATCCCTATCTAAGCGTGAAACAAATGAAATCCAAATCGCTACACAGTGAACTATCAATGTCACAAATTGAAGGTGAATGAATGACACTGAGCACAAAAATATCTTCACGTGTAATACAAAAATCTTCACACCCAACGTAATTTCGCTCGATAAATTCCCCCAGAATACATGTACGTACGCAAGAAACAAATTATACATAATGTGCAGGCACCAAGCTAGCATGTGCTGCAGCTAATGGAACAAATATGGAACAAAAATGGTTGCTACAACTTTTTGCACCCCAAGAAGTATCTCACTGTGCTGTCCTAACGACAGAATATCAAAAGATACTAAAAGGAAAACCCTGGCAAGGTAGACATCAAAGTTTAAGCTGTTTACATGGGCCGTGATACTGGACCTACGTTATGCTATGACCTTGCTATAAAATGTTATACTTTATTACGTACTGATTACTGTAATGTTGTTAGCCATATAATTATGAAACAACACAAAGAAAACTTATAATCCTCGAGGAAATTGACACAGCTGTCGCTCGTTAATAAGTGGACTTATAACCAAACAAGATGAGTGAGTGCAATGCTCATTACCTTCACTGAATAATATGGGAATAACCGTTAAGTTTGGCCAATGTGCTCAGCGATAACATCGACATAGGGAGAACAACATGCGTAGGTATGCAACAGGTGGTATTTATTATTGGTAGATTGTCTAACCATAGAAAAGTTGTAGGAAAATTTAAAAGATGTTGTAATTTAAATCAAGTCTGAGTATAACAGATTTTTACTTCCTCTAATTATTGGACACAATACGTAGGGAGTTAACAGAGAGCATGGTTTTCTAAAAATCTGGATTGAATTCACACAAAATGACACTAACACTGTTGGGAGGTGCCAAATAATGTGGAAGACTGCACGGAGAAAGCGCAACAAGTTATCCATTTTTGGAGAGCTCACGAATTCATCGCTAATGATACAAAATAATTATAATTAAATGAGCAACTCAAGTTGTGTGCCAGAACAAACAAGTAGTGAGCTGCTCACAGTACAGATGCGGGCTGCAAAGCTTATATTTCCCCAAAATTAGCGAAGTGCGGCCCATCAGCACCAGACAGCAACCAGTCGCAGTGTGACCGGAACACGAATACCAGCTCTCTACTTTCAAAAAACTCCACATGGAGGAAACGACACAAAGCTACTTCCAATGTGATGAACGAGAATATTGCTTATTTAACGAAAAAAAGGAATGCTGCAGAAACTTCCCATTCTTGACATATAAAATGTACATTAAAAAACAGGAGGTTGCTACTGGCCCACAGCAGTCTCTCTTCGATTGGTCGGTCTCTCCACGTCAATGACAGTGACGAGGTGACTCAGTTCGATTGGATGAAACAAATTTTGGAGCAAAAGCAACCGTCTTTCTCATTCTGGCTGGACGGCGTCACGGCATCTCGACCTGTCACGTTTGTGCAGAAAAGGCAAAAATTTCATAGACAATTATTCTCTGGAGATGGCAGTGGCGGCACAGCATCCCTACCCTCAGCTAGGCCGGACGCTGCCTCTGCCCACAAAAGCACGAAGGGGGTCACGGCTTCACTTTTGCGAAGACTGCCCGCCTTCCATGGGAAGCACCCCTCTCCTAATGAGATTCACTGATTGCCTTCTGCTGACAGCAGGAGTACAGATTCCCAGCAGAAGAACGTAAAGCCTTCCTCCAAGCATACACGTTCAGTACTCTCAATAAAATGACTACCAAACAGTGGCAGAAAATCTGACAATATCGCTTAGCGATATGTGACAGTAATGTCACAATGAGCCGTAAAATACATACCGTAAGAGCTTGTTCATCCTCTTTACTATGAAACACATACATCTCTTCTACAGAAAGCTCTTTGGTATTACAAACGACCTACAGCATTTAGTAATCAAATGAGTAAACCAATGAGAAGAGAGTATTCTCTTACAGTGAAACAAAACAGCTTCTAAATTAATCTACTTGCTACTACATACGACCTGCGCTTGTGAGCTGATGGCTTTCTTCTTCAACTGTGTGTGGATTTATATCGGCTGGGACATGTTGGTTATGAAGGTTGATAATCCCATTTCGCCTGTAGCAATCCTCCTCTATGAACAGTACTTTTGTTGTGAAAAGTGGATCTTCTCCACATCTTTGCAACAGTTATTGGCAGAACAGCATTCCGCCAGCCTGATCTTGTAGCCAAAGTGCTTGGAGACACTGTACATGATATGGGTATAGCAACAGACTAGAGGATGATAAACCCTGCTAGATGCCGAATTACTACATAGGATAGTTCCGGATCTTCTTCCAGTCGTTGCAATACTTCCTTCTTCACAACAGGAGTACGAATGGTGAGAGATCTGCCACGGTCCGCTTTTGCTGGAGCTAGGGAGCCAGAGTCTGTTAGTCGCCAGAAATGTGGGTTGATAATTGCGAAGATAGTACCAAGCATTCTGGATATTTTTCAGCATACATGACATTGTCTCGATGGTTGCTTCCGTTTGCCAGGCCACACAAAATAGAACGTTATATCTGTCATTTCCCAAGTGGAATACTGGGCTTCCATCACGCTAATAAGTGCAAAGATAAAATTAAAATCTAAAATCATTTAGCAAACTTATCTAAATGTAAAATTGTTCCATTGAAGTTACATATGCACTGCACTTACCCTGAACCGTGAAAACGGTTTACAGTAACAACACAGAAAGATGATGACTAAATGCTGTATCCATTGATTGTAACAGAGAAAAGTGTCATCATTTGTTTACTGCATTCTGTAGGTCGTTCGCAATAGAAAAGGTTTGCAGGAAAAGAGATGTGTTTCACAGTAGTGAAGATAAACAAGACTGAAATATGACGTTGTTGAACCCCTCATTATGAAAGATGAGATGTTAATAGTACCCGCAAGTTCATCAAGGCAGTGTTAGTACAGGTTGCCCCACTCCTCAACGGCGATTCGGCGTAGCTCCTTCACGGTGGTTGGTGGATCATGTCGTCCATAAACAGCCCTTTTCAATATATTCCAGTCATGTTCGATAGGGTTCATGTCTGGAGAACATGATGACCACTCTAGTCGAGCGATATCGTTATCCTGAAGGAAGTCATTCACAAGATGTGCACGATGGAGGCGCAAATTGCCGTCAATGAAGACGAATGCCTCGCCAATATACTGCCGATATGGTTGCACTATCGGTCGGAGGATGGCATTCACGTATCGTACAGCCGTTACGGCGCCTTCCACGACCACCAGCGGCGTACGTTGGCCCTACTCAATGCCACTTCAAAACAGCAGGGAACCCCCACCTTGCTGCACTCGCTGGACAGTGTGTCTAAGGCGTTCAGCCTAACCGGGTTGCCTCCAAACACGCATATGCGACACTCATCGCTGAAGACAACATGATGCCAATCCTGAGCAGTTCATTCGGCATGTTGTTGGGCCCATGTGTACCGCGCTGCATGGTCTCGTGGTTGCATAGATGAACCTCGCCATGGACGTCGGGAGTGAAGTTACGCATCATGCAGCCTATTGCGTACAGATTGAGTCGTAACACGACGTCCTGTGGTTGCACGAAAAGCATTATTCAACATGGTGGCGCTGCTGTCAGGGTTCTTCCGAGGCATAATCCGTACGTAGCGGTCATCCACTGCAGTAGTAGCCCTTGGGCGGCCTGAGCGAGGCATGTCATCGACAGTTCCTGTCTCTTTGTATCTCCTCCTCGTTCGAACAACATCGCTTTGGTTCATTCCGAGACGCCTGGACACTTCCCTTGTTGGGAGCCCTTCCTGGCACAAAGTAACAGTGCGGACGCGATCGAATCGCGGTATTGACCGTTTAGGCATGGTTGAACTACAGACAACACGAGCCGTGTACCTCCTTCCTGGTGGAATGAGTGGAACTGATGGGCTGTCGGACCCCCTCCGTCTAATAGGCGCTGCTGACGCATGGTTGTTTACATCTTTGGGCGGGTTTGGTGACATCTTTGAACAGTCAAAGGGACTGTGTCTGTCATACAATATCCACAGTCAACGTCTATCTTCAGGAGTTCTGGGAATCGGGATGATGCAAAACTTTTTTTGGTGTGTGTATAACACACAACGCATGTGTCTAAGTGAGTTGCCTCCGGTAAGATTAACTGAATCACATGGAGTTATGACGCTAGGTTTTAATCTATGCATCTACTTCTTTCAAGTATTCCACTATCAAATTGTAGTTATTTGTTTCTAGTACAGCGCTTCTTGTGCTTACTTGTTCTTAGTGCATGACAGTCTTACATGACTCAGATCGGCCGCGTGCAACAATGCGTCGAACAAAGTTGGCAACGTGGAAGAAACAGGCGCAAGTCTGAATCAAACATGTATTAACTCAATTCACTTATTTATAAATAAGTTCACACTTTAAGAGCATAAACTTCCGCGAGCAGGGCTGATTTCAATCCACTGCGCGACGTAAACGACACTCTGCAGGTTACAGAAAGCTCTGACAGGTCTCAGGCGCCACCAACCACTACGTCAGCAGTACTACGTCCCGATGGCAGCTGTTTCCTTATGCGACGGCATCAATCTGATATTCCCCCCCCCCCCCCCCCCCTTGATTCTGTCTCCCCAATAACAATACAGTATGCCATAATGCACAGCCATTTTGAAATCACAGATATGAAGCAACAATCATAAATCAAAGTAATCATCCTGATAAAGGCTGTCCAAAATAGGTTACGAACTCTGGCAGTTTTATTACACATCAAGCGTTACAAATCCAGGAGAATCTTAGTGACGTGCATACGTGATAATGTTTATTTCTATACGAATATTATTGTGTAAAACACATTTGAATTTATATAATAATGTGGCTGTACGACCTCAGAGACTATATAGAGACTAAGCTTGTCGTTGCAATAATAGAATATCATTCTCTAGAGCGATTTAACAAATTTTTCGTCGTTGTTGTTGAGGTTCTCTGTCCGATGAATGATTTGATGGAGATCTACAGGCTACTCTCTCCTGTGCAAGCCTCTTCATCTGTGCATAACTACCGCAACCTACATCCATTTGAACCTGCTTACGTATTCACCTTATGTTCGCCCACTACAGCTTTTTCCCGCTACTTTTTCTTCCATTACGAAATTGACAATTTCTTCATGTCTCAGGATGTGTCCTTTCAACCGATCCCTTCTTTTAGTCATGCTGAGCCATAAATTTATTTTTTCCTCTGTTCGATTCATTAACTTCTCATTTGCCATTCGATCTATCGATTTAATCTGCAGCGTTATACTATAGCACCACATTTCAAAAGCTTCTAGTCTCTTATTGTCTGAACTAGTTATCGTCTGTCTTTTACTTCTGTAAAGGTCTACAATCTAGAAAAAAATCTTCCAACAAGACTTCCTAACACTTAAGTTTGTATTAGATGTTAACAAATTGCTCTTTTTCAGAAACGCGGTTCTTGGTATTGCCAATCTACATTTTATATCTTCCCTACTTCGACCATCATCACTTATTCTGCTACCCAAATAACGATTTTTAGTATCTCATTTCTTTATCTAACTGACTCCGCACCGCCCGAGTTAATGCGATTATAAGTAATTACTCTTGTTTTACTGTTTTTTTTTTTAAATTTATGTTCATCTTTTAACTTCTTTTCAAGACACTATCCATTCTGTTCAATTGCTGTTCCAGGTCTTTTGCTGTCTGTCATCAGTAAATCACAAAGTCTGATCTTTAATATCCTTTCAAAATTTCTTCTTAATTTTCTTCACAGCTTCCTCAATGTACAGACTGAATAACATTTGTGACAGGCTGCAAACCTGTACCAATCCCCTTCTCAACTATGGATTTCCGTTCATGTCCTTCAACTCTTATAACTGTAGACTGCTTTCCGCACGAATTATAACTGATCTTTCGCTCCCCGTGTTTTGTCCCTGCTACCTTGAAAACTTCAAAGGATGTATTACAGTCCACATTGTCAAAAGCTTTCTCTAAACCTGAAAATGCTATAAATGTAGGTTTGCCTGTTCTGAACCTATCAAGGGTAAGTAATAGTGTCTCGCGTGTTCCCACATTTCTCCAGAAACCAAACTGGTCCTTCCCAAGCCCAGTATCCATCATTCTACCATTCTTCTGTAAATAATTGGTGCCAATAGTTTGCAATCATGAGTAGCAAATCAATGATTCTTGCACACCAAGTGGAATAATTTTGTCATGGATGGCTTTCTCAAGGACGTGACGATGTCAACAATTGTTGGGGGAAGTCGTCTACTCCTTGGCTTTATTTCCACTTCAGTGCTCTATCAAATTATACTTGTAATATCATACTTCCCATCTCATCTTCAAATACTTCTTATTCTTTGTGTGTGATATTATTCAAAAGTTTGTCTTCCTTACACAGGTCCTGTACGTATGATTTCTCCCTTCCAGCTTTCGCTTTTTCGCTAAGTACTGGCTCACCGTCTGAGCTCTTGACATTCATACAATTGCTTCTCTTTTATTCAGAGGACTCTTTAATTTTTCTATAGACAGCTCTTTCTGTCCCCGAGTTAGGCATGATTCTCGTACACCTTATTACGTTTCCCTTTCTCTCTTTTAAATAGGCAACTGACAATGCTCGACTGGAGTTAGTCAAAATCTTCTGTTCAGTGAGCTTGTGTCACTTTTCGAGTTGTTCACGAGACATGTAAGTAACTAATTACGCATGTTTCTCGTACGTCTTATTGCCCCTTTTTGTTTTTTGGCTAGGAGACTGACGATACAAGATTGAGGTTGGTCAAGATCTTCGCCATTAGAGACATTTGGAAGTAAATGAAGAAATGGTCTGCACAAGGTCACAGGTTCGTGCAAACACGGTGGAACTACTGTCTCCTCGTTTACCAGTAATAACAGCACGTAACCATTTTCTCCGTTTCCTCGAAGAGAGTGCAGGTAATAAATAGCATTTGGCAGTCATCGGAATGTTGCCTAATCATCGATGCAGGTTTCAGTTTCATCATCGACTTCAAAACGCAGACGGTCGAAAATTCTCACCCTCAAAACATCGATGTTCTTAATCTTCGATGTTAAGTGATGTATCCATAGGGCAGCGCTGAGTTGACCCCAGCGTAACCAACTTTTAAGATCCAGCCCTAGATGTCGGCGCTCTTAGCCTTTGCTACTGGGTCGTTCTGAAGGCTTGAAAAATCTTGGTGACAGGCAGACGTTCGGGATACTCTGAAAACATGCAGTCGGAATTTCCCGTGCTCGCTGACCGTTGGTTTCAGGGAACGGAAGAAAAGACCGTCATGACTGGCCAGAGGGACCAACTAAAATGTTGAATACAAGGTATCTCAATAAAAAAAAGTCAACCTATTAAGATACTGGAAAGCCAGTACCACAAAAAAGGAGAAAATTATGACAAGTGCAAGGGTTTAGACGCGCCCTCTGCACGATGTATAGTTTCTAATTTATTTTATGTTAAATACTTTGTGAGTAGTATAAACTTCAAAAATTAATAACGTGACGACACTTTTACCAATTTTTATTAAGCTGGAAGCATTAATGGTAAAAAAAGACCATTGGGAACAAGAGCCCATTAGCTCGATCCCACAAAGAAGTCAAAAGGTTTTGACCTACCGAGGAACTTCCGGTGCCGCCTCAACAGGTTAAGGACTGGACGTGGTTGTTGTAGCTACTTCAGGTACAAATGGGGCTGGATCAGTTCACCAATGTGTGAATGTAATCAATAAGAGCAAATAATTGAACATGTACTCTAATGCTGTCCACTTCATTCATACCCTGGAATTCCCGACGACTTGTTCACTCTCACACCCAGCTTAATTTATTGGTTGAAAAACACGGACTTTAATGTTTAATCTTGTCTTACATCATATGTATATTGTATAAAATCACTTGTCTTATATCAATTGTATATTGTATAAAATCACCATCCGATTAAATAGATAAATTAACGTGTCTATGAATATGTCTCGTGGAGATTTATCAAAGGATCGAAATATGCGAGTAATTGTTATATACTTAACCAATTTTAAATGGAGACTGGGATGTGTTTTCCGCGTGAGAAAATAGTGAATTTTTAGTCATAAGCTTAATTAATATGATGAAAGAATTAATATGATGAAAGAAGCGGCTGAATTGTAAAATAAACATAGTTAGGAAAGTATGAGTTCACTTACTGTTAACTGCTTATATCTATTAACGACAATAAAACAAAAAAAATTGCATTATAGAATTAGAATTTACGCGAAAACTAATGAATGTAATGTAAACGGAAGGTAGCAACGAAAAGATGAGAAAATTTGCTCGCAGATTCCTGTGCAATACATATGCACTGTGATATATTTATAGTTTTTATGTGTGTCGGAAGAAAGAAAGCTACAATGCGAATATATAAATATCTGGTAGCCATCTTTGCGCGGACAGTCTGATTTTGGAGGCGCTAGAAGGCAAATGGTCTTGTTCTGGCAGTATTTGCAGTTAGTCGTTGTGAATTTTATACGTGCAGTTTCACGAAAATGTGAAAATTTTCTCAAGTGTCTAAACATGCACTTACAAAATATACTCGCATGTCGCTAGCAAATACTTAAAAATATTCTAGAACAGTGAATTCCGAAGATTTTTCGTCAGTTAACCATTCCCAACATTGAAATTTCACCGCCAACCTTAGGGAGTGATTTTTGGAACTGGTTATTTGGCGTTCTCGACCGAGGAACTTAAATTTTAAGCGACTGCGACAGAGAATTGTTGCGAGATTTTAAGAGTACATGGGATACTGCCTTGTTCTCACAAGGCGTAATAACATTCAGTATTGACAATTCATAAACTTGTAAGTGTGAGAAAAACGGGAAATAAATAAAATTTTTTTGTTAAACATTAATTCGTGACTGTATTTAACACTTTACGCAAACGCCTATCTGCATTTAATTGAGTTTCCTCTTTTTAGTTGAGGATTTTAGGGCGAATGCGACGAGTGATTAGTTGGCCGATAAACTAAATATATATAGAATGAGATTTTCACTCTGCAGCGGAGTGTGCGTTGATGTGAAACTTCCTGGCAGATTAAAACTGTGTGCTGGACCGAGACTCGAACTCGGGACCATTGCCTTTCGCGGGCAAGTGCTCTGCTCTACCAACTGAGCTACCCAAGCACGACTCACGCCCCGTCCTCATAGCTTTACTTCTGCCAGTATATATATATATATATATATATATATTTCCCTGTGGCCTTGGTAGAGTGTTACTGACTGGAACGTTGATACACTGATAATGTACACAGTAGTGCTGGAGTTCCGAGCTAATTCAGTTGTTTTTTCAATTCTCTTATTATTATTATTAATAGTTTATTTTTCCGAGACGATTGCAAACTGTTTTTAATACCGATGGTTTGCCCGCAACGTATTTGGGTTGTTAATGTGTTAAGTTTTCTGGTGTTTCCATATTTTTGTCCAACTCCTGTACATCTAATGCCACATTCGTTAATCAATAAACAAACGGATAACAAACGTTGCATATCCCTTAAATTCTTGCCTGGACACTATATGGTTTTTTTATTGCCCGTTGGTAGTTCCAGTAATGCTACAATCTTCCCTCTTTGGCACTGGCGCTGGTAAAAAAATAAATAAATAAATAAAAATAAAAATAAAATACAATCAGAAAGCATAAACAGCGGAAGGCGGCACACAACAAGGCAGGTAATGAAGCCTAGTAGTAAGGTGATAATTTTCGGACGGCAAATGATACGGACAGCGGGCAGCTATTGGGCGGAAGGGGCCGCGGGAAATGACTGTTTCCCCACACGACACTTCAAGGACAACTTCCGCACTCCACACTTCATCACTCGCAGGCATTTTTATGAGCTGACAACCGCGCCACTAGGGGCCAGTTGTACAATTGCGGAATGTATCCAGGGGTAGCTAACAGAGTAATAGGCTAACCAAGCGTTAACTTCAGAGTGCGCATTGTACGGCAAAATTTTAGTCCCCGGTTAGTAATTCCAGGAATAGCTTATCAGTCCAGTTAAGCTGGTAACAACTGAGTAGCACTGTGGGTATTTCTGCGTACGTCATTTCATGTTTATTTAGTCGTCGTCTGCAGAAATAGCCGTTTTTAACATGACCGATATGCGTTCCACATCGCGGAACTAATCGACTGACGAAACTTTGAGGCTTGTCGATGCTGTAAATGAGTTCAAGAGCGTAGTAGAAAACACGAAAACTGTTGTGGGCTCGCGCAATGAAAAGATTAATGCAAAACATTTAACTAAGCTTGTAAGATGTTTGGTATAACATGACGATATATCTTGAAACTATTTAAAACAATCAGGTATTTGTTGTTTGTTCAGAGATCTTTCTACATTGCCGAATAGCCGGCCAGTGTGGCCGAGCGGTTCTAGGCGCTTCAGTCTGGAACCGCGCGACCGCTACGGTCGCAGGTTCGAATCCTGCCTCGGGCATGGATGTGTGTGATGTCCTTAGGTTAGTTAGGTTTAAGTAGTTCTAAGTTCTAGGGGACTGATGACCTCAGATGTTAAGTCCCATAGTGCTCAGAGCCATTTGAACCATACATTGCCGAATAAAGCGTGGGACAAAATATGCACGTTTCAGTTCCAAACAACTTCACGTAGATCGAAAGAGCAGCTTCAACAAAAGTATGATTTTTTTGTTTAAGATAGAAATATGTAAATATTATGCCCAGAAAAGATGTCAGATGCTACAGATTGGCGATGGCCCGTACGTGGAATATCAGTTCCAAGTTGTGTGCAATGAAATACGCGAGTTGATAAACTCGTCAACTGGAGGACGCCACAGTCAGATTCCGCTCCAACAATTCTAGGCAAGATAATATCCCATTAACTGTAACTGTACGGTGAAATTCGATGTGTTTTGTGAAATAGTTGGTCTTTTCAGTGTCACCAACAAACTGTGACAACACAGACAGCATGGATATTGATTTGACTGACAATTCCGAGATGTGTTAGAGGCTAGCCTGCTGTTGTATTTACGTTCTAGAATGGTAATTCATTACAGCAGTAATGGGTTTTCTGCAGAATATACTTCGCTGAATTATTGAACACTAGCTGTGCACCAACTTTCGCAAATCTTTGGCATATAAAAAACCGGTTTCTATGACGTGATGATTATTATTTATATTGGGGGCATGTATAAGGAATAAGATGCTAACAATTCCAATGAATAACCATAATCTGTTTTTTGTATTGCTGGGGTAGAGATATGCCGATGGCACATATCCAAACTGGAGGCTGTTGTTATTGTATCTCACCCTAAATGTTTGAGGAACAGTAACTGTTTTACACACAACTCTGGCTTATGCCATCCCCTCTAGCTGCTATATGTAATCTGGGAGGGAAGGGGAAGTAACTGGAGATGTGACACCTTCACTGTGTTCTTTCTTCTTTCCTAGAGCCATCCCAGTTTTAAATAGTTTGTTTTCAGAATAAAAATACCTATTCTGGAATGTGACAGATTAAGCAGAGCTGCAGATAGCGCTGCTTCAAAAGTAGCATGACAAGGACCAGAGAAGGAAACAAGAACTGTATCAGTTTTAAAAAAGGCATAAAGCTAAAAATTAGGATTAGTAAAGAAACATCAAAACAAATGATTTCAGAATAAAAATCTACTAATCCACATACATTTGTATGTATTTTGGCCCGAACTGCTGGAGTTGGCAGGCGTGTCTACGTGAGGTGTGCTTGCTGGTGTGTACGGATAGTGTGCGTTTCTCTGTTTCTCTTTTGTTGATGAAGACTGTGGCCGAAAGTTTTGTGTAAGCGTCTTTTATTTGTGCCTATCCAACTTAATGTGTCTTCTTCGTGGTAAGTAGCAATCTATCTTTACTTACATTGTTCATATTCCACATTCACTTGTTTATTTTATTTTAATTTAATTACAAAAGAGAAGTGAAATAAAACTGTCTTTTGTGAATGTTGTCCATTCACATACACATCCTTTTAATAATACTGCTGACTGTCCCCTTGTCAATGCCAATGAAGTCTCCAATGGAGAGAAGGAAATTACCGGAGGCAAATCATCTGACTATCAAGAGCAGCTGGTTCGTTGATGGAACAGAATCGTTTCTGAAAGAAAGGAAATAATTACATAACACAAATTGTGTGACAGTTCAAGAGAAATTTAAAAACCTAACTTGGCAGCCACTCCTTTCGCTGAAATGATTATGTCGATTCAATAACTAGAGAGCCCTGTTAGGTTAATGACAAGTACCTATGCTCTTATATCACACAGATAACTATTATTTTATGATCACTATGGATGTGCCTATGTGGATAATATTAATAACTGAGAAGCAAATCAGTTATATGATACAGTTTTCTTTTTTTAAAAAAAAGAAAATATCTTCACTTTACTGTTAATGTTACTGTGTTAAGCTTAACTTGAGTAAGCACAAATTGTCCGTGTGATTCAGAGGTTCTCCCGTGACCACCAAGATGCGCAGATCTGTCCTTGACAGAAGAAGCGTGGGACCATCTTGGACGTCAATTCTGCCCCAGTGCCACTATCCAGGATATCGGGGACCAGTTACAACAGTTGTGTATCACCTTGTCTCAGGAGTGGATAAAATGGCCTTTTTATACCCTTCCCAATCGAATGAGTGCATGCATACAAGCCAGAGAGCGTGTAACTTCATACTGAAAAAGTTGTTCATGCTGTCAAGTTTTTCTTTTATGTACGAGGTGTGTTTAAAACGTTAGGTGACTTTATATTTTTATGAAAAGAATGTTTATTTATTGATCAATATTCATGTTGTCCCCGTCAAAGTAATCCCCCACAGATACAACACACTTGTGCCAACGCTTCTTACAATCCTCGAAGCACTTCTCATGAGCACTTTTTGGTACAGCCTTGAGTACTTCCAGCGATGCAATTTTTATTTCCTCAGTCGTAGAAAATCTTCGTCCTTTCATAGTTCTCTTTAGTTTTGGGAACAGGAAAAAGTCGCAGGGGGACAAATCCGGTGAATATGGTGGCTGAGGCATGATTGTCGTGTGGTTTGTGGCCAAAAATCTCTCACAAGCAACGATGAATGAGCAGGTGTATTGTCGTGATGCAAAAGCCACAATTCCGGAACTTTTTTGCGTATTGCTTCTCGCAAACGTCGAGATAATACTCCGCATTGACTGTTCGACCTTGACTCAAAAGTTCATGATGCACTACGCCACGCCAATTTAAAAAAACAGTGAGCAAAACTTTGAGATTTGATCGAACTTGGCTCTCCGGTATGGTGCCACTGGGACGACTGGGCTTTGGTTACGACGTCATAACCGTAAACCCATGTTTCTTCACCAGTTATGACCCATTTGAGCAAATCAGGATCATCACTGACGTCATTCAAGAGCTCCTGAGCGTTGCTCATGCGACGGTTCTTGTGATCAAAATTGAGAAGTTTTGGAAGAAACTTTGGTGACACACGTCTCATGCCCAAAATATCCGAAAAAATGACACGAGCCGATGGATATACCAACATCCTCAGCAACTTCTCTTACGGTAATTCGACGATTTTCCAAAACAATTTTCTTCACAGCTTCAACGTTATCATCTGTTGTTGATGTGCTGGGGCGTCCAGAGCGAGGTTCGTCATTGGGATCTTCTCGGCCATCTTGGAAACTTTTTTTTTACTTAGAGCAGACTCGCCGTATGCCACTATCAAGATTTCAAGTGTTTTAGAGCACTTTCATTTTTCACATAAAATTGAAGCAAAATCTTTGCTCCGTCTTTTATAATAATCGAAAATCGCCGAGCACACTGAAACGCGTCTAACCTATCTGTCAAAAACAAACGAAGATGCTGTGCAATTGAAACTGTGAACATATGTTTGGGACATGTGTACCAACATAACGAAAAAAAAGATCGATAATCGAATGCTACGTTGCCCGTCCAATTTGAAACGTCTTTTTACTTTTTGAACAGCCCTCGTACATTTTTAGGCAGTTTGCTAGTTAAGGGAGGTAGGACGTCAAACGGGCCGACTTGGAGCAGGAGACGAACCACAGGACATTTTAATTTCCACTGTCTATACTTTTACAAATAAATTCATAAAACGTTGTCAGCATGACCAGGAAGGATTCAGGATTCACACTCATAGCAGTGGATGTTCGAAAACATAAACAAGTAATTTTTTTAGATATTTTCACTTACTAATGGCTGCGTTTGTTGCTATTGGTACACTTTTCTTCATAAGTAAGGGAGATTCTTAGATGAATTTTACCCAGCATACAAGCCATACTTAAAGGTGTATGAAACTCTAGAATTTTCAAAATCTATTAAAAACCGTGGTAAAAATTGAGGTAATTAACTACAAATTTCGTGTTTTTTCTAAACATGAAGTTTAAAATATAGCAGCTCATTCGTTTTTTCATAAATTAAATAAATTCTAGATTTTCATACACCTGTAAGTATGGTATGTATGCTGCGCAAAATTCGTCGAAGAATCTCTCTAACTTATGAAGAAAAGTGTACCTATAGCAACAAATGCGGCCATTAGTAAGTGAAAAAATGATGAAATTTCACACGTAAAAAAAAAAAAAATTAGTTCGTTATGTTTTCAAACTTCCGCTGCTATGAGTGTGAATCCTGAATCCTTCCTGGTGATGCTGACAAAGTTTTATGAATTTATTTGTAAAAGTGTATTCACTGGAAATTAAAATATCCTGTGATGACTTTCCTGCTCCAAGTCGGCCCGTTTGACGTCCTACCCCCCTTAACGTGAGCCGGCCGGGGTGGCCGAGCGGTTCTAGGCGCTACAGTCCGAAACCGCGCGACCGCTACGGTCGCAGGTTCGAATGCTGCCTCGGGCATGGATGTGTGTGGTGTCCTTAGGTTTAAGTAGTTCTAAGATCTAGGGGACTGATGACCTCAGAAGTTAAGTCCCATAGTGCTCAGAGCCATTTGAACCATTTTTGAACCCCTTAACGTGAGAGGCGGGTCATATTTGCTTGGTGGTTAATACGGGTATAAGACTCTTCGTACCGAACCGTTATTGTTTTTTTGAACACAGTAGGTGGGCCTCGGATGTTTCAGACGTTTCTGAGACTGGTGTGCCGCGCTGTGCAGATGATGGTGTCGGTGCCGACGGTGATGTGGACGCTGGAGCCTCTGATCGTGGACGGCGGAGAGGCTTCGCCCGGCCGCAGCCTGCCGCTGCCCATCTGGCTGCCCGGGCTGGACACGTCGGCGTCGCCGCTCTACGAGCTGGTGTACGCGCTGCAGGTGTGCACGCTGGTCGTCGCCGTGGAGGCGTCGCTCTACCTCGACGTCTTCTTCGTCGTGCTGATGCTGGCCATCGCCGGCGAGCTGCACGCGCTCAACGACGCCGTGGCGGCCATCCGGTCGCCAGCCGGCAGGCCGGGAACCGCTCTACCTGCACGTACGGCTACTGTTGCTGTGGATGCCGCCACCGGTGCCGCCCCGAGCGCGTACAAGGCTATGGTCGGGGTCGTGTGCCGTCATCAGCTGATCTTGGCGTAAGTACCCACACATTTTCTTCCCAAATCAAGAAAGTGATCTTGGCGTAAGTACCCACACATTTTCTTCCCAAATCAAGAAAGCAATAAAATGTAACTAAAAATACGGAATTACTCAAAAACAAGGACGTGACTCAACTAATTTTTATTTAAATATAAATTGAGTATGAATAATCTACACACCTTCGAAAGATGAGGATCTAAAGGTTTGATTTCAGTCAGTAGAGCACTGATAATTACGTAAACGACCGATAGAGTGCTCATGCCCACAGATAACAAGTTCCATCATTGGTGAATAAGATGGTCTCCAAGCAGCATGAGGTTTTCTTTTTTCGTGCTTTCGGAAAAGATGAGTCAGTAATCTCAACGCAGAGGGCATTTCACCTCCAATTTGACAGTGAACCACCAAACAGCAAAGGCATAGAATGAGATTTTCACTCGGCCGTCATCAGCTGATCTTGGCGTAAGTACCCACACATTTTCTTCCCAAATCAAGAAAGCAATAAAATGTAACTAAAAATACGGAATTACTCAAAAACAAGGACGTGACTCAACTAATTTTTATTTAAATATAAATTGAGTATGAATAATCTACACACCTCCGAAAGATGAGGATCTAAAGGTTTGATTTCAGTCAGTAGAGCACTGATAATTACGTAAACGACCGATAGAGTGCTCATGCCCACAGATAACAAGTTCCATCATTGGTGAATAAGATGGTCTCCAAGCAGCATGAGGTTTTCTTTTTTCGTGCTTTCGGAAAAGATGAGTCAGTAATCTCAACGCAGAGGGCATTTCACCTCCAATTTGACAGTGAACCACCAAACAGCAAAGGCATAGAATGAGATTTTCACTCGGCCGTCATCAGCTGATCTTGGCGTAAGTACCCACACATTTTCTTCCCAAATCAAGAAAGCAATAAAATGTAACTAAAAATACGGAATTACTCAAAAACAAGGACGTGACTCAACTAATTTTTATTTAAATATAAATTGAGTATGAATAATCTACACACCTCCGAAAGATGAGGATCTAAAGGTTTGATTTCAGTCAGTAGAGCACTGATAATTACGTAAACGACCGATAGAGTGCTCATGCCCACAGATAACAAGTTCGATCATTAGTGAATAAGATGGTTTCCAAGCAGCATGAGGTTTTCTCTTTTCGTGCTTTCGGAAAAGATGAGTCAGTAATCTCAACGCAGAGGGCATTTCACCTCCAATTTGACATTGAACCACCAAACAGCAAAGGCATAGAATGAGATTTTCACTCGGCCGTCATCAGCTGATCTTGGCGTAAGTACCCACACATTTTCTTCCCAAATCAAGAAAGTAATAAAATGTAACTAAAAATACGGAATTACTCAAAAACAAGGACGTGACTCAACTAATTTTTATTTAAATATCAATTGAGTATGAATAATCTACACACCTCCGAAAGATGAGGATCTAAGGGTTTGATTTCAACCAGTAGAGCACTGATAATTACGTAAACGACCGATAGAGTGCTCATGCCCACAGATAACAAGTTCGATCATTAATGAATAAGATGGTTTCCAAGCAGCATGAGGTTTTCTTTTTTCGTGCTTTCGGAAAAGATGAGTCAGTAATCTCCACGCAGAGGGCATTTCACCTCCAATTTGACAGTGGACCACAAAACAGGACAGGCGTAATTGCCGTGCGGGATTAGCCGAGCGGTCTAGGGAGCTGCAGTCATGGACTGTGCGGCTGGTCCCGGCGGAGGTTCGAGTCCTCCCTCGGGCATGGGTGTGTGTTTTTTGTACTTAGTATAATTTAGTAGTGTGTAAGGTTAGGGACTGATGACCCTAGCAGTTGTCCCATAAGATTTCACCGACATTTGAACTTTTTTTGAAAGGCATAATTTGTTGATTTAAGGATATTCAATGAACTGAAACTGCGTCTGGGTCATGTTGACAAGGGGATTAATCTACCTGACGAGGCCCGTAAAGAGCATGATTTAGTGTACGCTGCAAATAAAGGGTTGCCGGAATGTCAGTGTCACGATGTAGCTGATACAGCCAAGCAAGTGCGTAGAAGAAGGGAAATAAGCATAGGACAATGTATTGCTGCATTCACAGTTAGGCAAAGAAATGCGTACCGGACTTATTTTGGGTGCTGGAACAAATCTGAAAGATATAATGAACATGGATCATTATACACTAAAGGAGAAGAACAATTGGGTGTCTAAAAAACTCCATCCATTCAGCAGTGGTAGCATCATAAAGCGTCTTGTAGAAGAATAAGAAGCAGAAGAAGAAAATAGTAGTAAGAACTAGCTGTATTAAAACGCCCAGAGTTCTCTCAATGCCTAAGACATGGAAGTATCCCATTTCTAATTCTACTGTTAGAGGGTCTATCGGCAATTGGGTTATTAGTGGAAGGAGCTGCCGCCATAGCCTCTACAGTGACGGATGCACAAAATGCTCAGGAGCAACTACAGGAATCAGAAAGGTATAATAAGATGATGGAGGCCGTCGCTATAGGTAAAGGCCTATATTTAAATTCATACAAGTAAGGACTTGGACTGTTAATTAAAAAAAAGTCTCCTAACTACACTGCCAGAGAGACCACTTACCAATAATTATCTGCTTAAATTAGTGAAGAAAATCAAAATCCCAAGATTTCTTGTTGTGTTTTTGCGGAATACTTTGCCAGAGACGATTTGCGTAGGAATCCAAGGAATATAGCATCATAAATTTACGAGTAGACAACACAGGAGGATCTCGAATATGCTTGGTTGCTCATGTTAAAAGAAGGGAGTTTAACGTACTCTACTTTCATTCATACCAGGACTTACGCCCGCTCGAATATTACTGATCCGCTGTTTCGCCACTAGCTATGTGTTCCACAATTTTAGATGCTATTAAGACTCTGCTTCATAACACTGTGGCCATTTCTATCTAACGTTTTTCCTGACGAATGCATAAAAACGGGGAGCATACGCATCCACAGATAAACCACTTTTTAAAACAAAAATACTTCCACGACGGATACAGATGGCGCAATTGGCGTCAAAAGTATATCTGTCAAGTGAATACAACCGTGACCCTAATTCGTAGAAAAGGTAGTAGGACTTGACGATATATTATACAAGGTATAACTTTAATAGTGGCAACTATTTATTTACAGCTCGTACAAAATAGATACGTGTTTCAAAGTTTTACTGACCTTCAAAGTAGTCACCAGCATTGTGTATAACCCGTTACCAACGATGTGGAAATCGTTCGATACTCTTAGCAGTGCCAGTTGTGTTGGCAGTTCGAGCGGCACGGTCTATTGCCCGACGATTTTGTACCAGTTCTGAAGCGAATGCCGTGAGGTGTTTCCTTCAGTTTAGAAATCGAGTTGAACTCACGAGCGCTTAAATCAAGGGAATGCAGTAGGTGGTATAGCCCCATCAAACTATTCAGTAACACCTTGACACCTTGCACTATATGTGCTTGAGCATTGTCCTGCAAAATCATGGTCAGGTCTTGCAGAAAGAGTCATCACTTCTGTCTCTATGCTGTTCATTTTTGGAACACAACCTACGACCAGCTATTTTGCATGATCTGTAAATAAATAATTGACACTGTTAAAGTTCCAACCCTCGTATTTTATTAGTATTGTTTGTTTAACGTAAAACGTACAGGAATAATCTGATAATGCCTGCTGATCTCAAAAGGACGTGAACGGAGGAGGCAGCTAGGTCAATATCGAATTTTTGTATGATTGCAACACTAAGACAGTTCAATCACTGACAACTCTACTTTTGTAAACAGTGTCTGCGTCTATGGAATGCTTGAACAACAGGCTTTTCTTATTGTCTGTAAGATTAATATCGATAGTCTACATAGACCACCGAAAATTTCTATCCTACTGTTGCACTAACAGTGTTTATCCACCACTACATTGTAAGCGCAGACAACGATTTAATGTGGTGATTGTTTGTTGCTTAAATGGTACCCTGTCGCCTGCGTCAGTTGTAGAAAATGAATCTTTTATGGGTCTTACTGAAGGTACACAGCAGTTATCTGTCCCACCAGAAAGTATGTTCCGGAAAATACGTAATAAAAAAACTCCAGAACCTAACACGGAATATGTATAGAATACAAACAGATCTGAAAAACGTTGATGTTGTATGCCTCACTGCCGATATTCGGTCATCATCCAATAGGAGTACCGTCTGATTGGACTGATGGTGAAACATTTGAATGGGAAAGTTTAGCTTTGGCTTGCAGGACATTTCAGGGAACACACAGCTGCTGTAAAGCAGTTGACGAGATTGTGGACGTACTGAATTTTATATAAATCTGATAAAAATTGTCAAAACTATTACTAACAATGGATCGAATATAGTCAAAGCTTTTAAAACACACAGAAAAGATTTGGATACAGCAACAAGTGAAAAAGTTTCAGCTTGTATTCAAAATAATGAAATTGTGCATGATAATTTTGTTGTTATTGTTGTTGACGATGATGATTATGATGCGTTGAGACTCAGAGAATTTCAAGAGAAATCTGAAAATTTTAAAGAGTAGCATCTGCGCAATCAGGAGAGGTGCGTCACACACAAATTACATTTAATAGCATAAAGAGATATGGATAAGGCCCGATCTCAAAGTAATGCATAAAAAGTACTTTATGATGCAGCCTTGTCAAAATATCAAGCATTTTGGAATCTGTGTTCACGGTCTCCTAAAGTTTGTGAAACCTATTTAGAATCAACTGAAAACTCCCCTAGTTACCCAGTCCAACATGATGGAACTCGTATTATAAATCTATTCAAGATCTGCTCACAGTCAGTGATACTCTACATGAAACTTAAAGGAAAGTCGGATTAGCATCTTTTAAATAAATTGAAATACAGTTTGTCAACCAATACATGAGCTGGTCAGAACCTATTGCTGACGGCCAAAGGTAACCTACTATGAACGTCTTCCTCCAGAACTAAAGAGAATGCAAAGAATGCTAAGCAGCTTGAAAATGGATGACTTTAAGTACTGTCGGATGAAGTTATCAAAGGAAGTCTTAATAGGCGTTTTGATATATTCTATAAATTAGAGAAACCAAAAGCAGAGGATGTCGTATTAGCATCCATATCTTACCCTTTATTCAAAATGAAATCGACGCCAAATGCTAGTAGAGGACACCTTAAAGAATTTTATTTCAGAAGTTCAGAAGAAGAAGGAGAAGATGGGAAGAACTTGCAACATTCTCATAAAAAAGAACAGGTTAAATCTTATTACATCTTTGTTGAAGGTTTAGATTCCTTGAACTGAGATCTGACTGAAAAAAAAAAAACTTTTCCTCAAACATAATAGTTATTTACGAAGTTGTGCTCCTGCTGAACGACTATTTTCCTTTGGTGAAATATTAATGAGGCCACATACGTGGAACATGAGAGATGAAAGATCTCAACAATTATTGGTGTTAAAATCAGTGAAATAAATGCCATGGAAAATACTCACTAAAAAGAGTATTTTATTAGAATAAAGGTATCCTGAAAATATGCATTTTGCACGTTTGTATTTGAACACTCTTCGTAAAAAATCATTTTGTATTTACATTTGAAACAGAAAAAATAACCAAGTATCTGCATTTTTAATTTAAATACTATTAATAAACTGTTTTGAACATCTCTATACACACCACCATATCATTTGCGACTGAGATGTCATGCTGTACACTTTAACTTTAAGAGAACTCTTGTCTGTATTAAAAGCAAATCACTTCCCTTCAGCAGGTCTAAGCAAGAATGAGTGGAATTTGGAAACATATACCAACATTCCAAACATCACCGAAGCGTACAATAAATCTCACCCTGGAAGTGCCAAAGTTGTGGAGATACCTCCTTGCTCGTACAACACTATCTAAATGCAATTATAAAACGATCTGTAAGACGATTGTACTTATGTGCAACCTCTTAATAATATTAAAACAGAGATAAAAACGACAAAACATGCAACAGGCTTTGGCCATGGAGGCTCAGTAGGATCAATTCTCGGACTCTTGAGGAGTCGACTTTTGACCAATAATACGGAGAAAATTTACGAGTCAGACCAATCAATGGATATCTGCTTGTTAACACGATCTGTATCGAGCGTAATTTCGCAACGAATTCATACATCAACGACCGATTAATACACTCCTGGAAATGGAAAAAAGAACACATTGACACCGGTGTGTCAGACCCACCACACTTGCTCCGGACACTGCGAGAGGGCTGTACAAGCAATGATCACACGCACGGCACAGCGGACACACCAGGAACCGCGGTGTTGGCCGTCGAATGGCGCTAGCTGCGCAGCATTTGTGCACCGCCGCCGTCAGTGTCAGCCAGTTTGCCGTGGCATACGGAGCTCCATCGCAGTCTTTAACACTGGTAGCATGCCGCGACAGCGTGGACGTGAACCGTATGTGCAGTTGACGGACTTTGAGCGAGGGCGTATAGTGGGCATGCGGGAGGCCGGGTGGACGTACCGCCGAATTGCTCAACACGTGGGGCGTGAGGTCTCCACAGTACATCGATGTTGTCGCCAGTGGTCGGCGGAAGGTGCACGTGCCCGTCGACCTGGGACCGGACCGCAGCGACGCACGGATGCACGCCAAGACCGTAGGATCGTACGCAGTGCCGTAGGCGACCGCACCGCCACTTCCCAGCAAATTAGGGACACTGTTGCTCCTGGGGTATCGGCGAGGACCATTCGCAACCGTCTCCATGAAGCTGGGCTACGGTCCCGCACACCGTTAGGCCGTCTTCCGCTCACGCCCCAACATCGTGCAGCCCGCCTCCAGTGGTGTCGCGACAGGCGTGAATGGAGGGACGAATGGAGACGTGTCGTCTTCAGCGATGAGAGTCGCTTCTGCCTTGGTGCCAATGATGGTCGTATGCGTGTTTGGCGCCGTGCAGGTGAGCGCCACAATCAGGACTGCATACGACCGAGGCACACAGGGCCAACACCCGGCATCATGGTGTGGGGAGCGATCTCCTACACTGGCCGTACACCACTGGTGATCGTCGAGGGGACACTGAATAGTGCACGGTACATCCAAACCGTCATCGAACCCATCGTTCTACCATTCCTAGACCGGCAAGGGAACTTGCTGTTCCAACAGGACAATGCACGTCCGCAAGTATCCCGTGCCACCCAACGTGCTCTAGAAGGTGTAAGTCAACTACCCTGGCCAGCAAGATCTCCGGATCTGTCCCCCATTGAGCATGTTTGGGACTGGATGAAGCGTCGTCTCACGCGGTCTGCACGTCCAGCACGAACGCTGGTCCAACTGAGGCGCCAGGTGGAAATGGCATGGCAAGCCGTTCCACAGGACTACATCCAGCATCTCTACGATCGTCTCCATGGGAGAATAGCAGCCTGCATTGCTGCGAAAGGTGGATATACGCTGTACTAGTGCCGACATTGTGCATGCTCTGTTGCCTGTGTCTATGTGCCTGTGGTTCTGTCAGTGTGATCATGTGATGTATCTGACCCCAGGAATGTGTCAATAAAGTTTCCCCTTCCTGGGACAATGAATTCACGGTGTTCTTATTTCAATTTCCAGGAGTGTACATATCATCTAGGGGTTCTTTCCTACAGTGGAGGTATTACACAAACTGTTGAGCTTACCACTAGTCCAATATGACCGTTCAGACATTAGAACATCTCGAGTTGAGCATCGTTGACCAGGACGGCAAACTGGTTGATTTTCGAGGAAAGGAAATCGTGGCACGTCTTCATTTGAAGCAGTAGCAACACTGTGGGTATAATATATGAAAACAGCACCCATAGCTGTCAGTACTCCACTCTGCACTGGAATGGCAATACTATAATAAGTCAGAATTACGAGTTCCTCGAGGCGATAGGATTGAAACCTCATGATGATGTCACTCGAAGTAACAACTCCAACTCAATGTGACAAACGAATCATTCTTTAAGAAAATATCTCCCACAAACCTTTTGCTTTGGCAACATTCAATAATGATGTAAATATCAGAATCCTGATTCAGCACCAAGTTGGTTTAACAATTCCAAGCGGCAGTTTTCTATACTTGGAAAGCACATTTATGAAGAGCGATGGAGCCACTCCGACAGAAACATCGCGACTTACGCGTAATGCGTTCGTCTTCCTGCTTCAAGAAATACTATACGAGGTTTATGCCACTGAAGTCGATTGCACAAGAAACACTGGAATCACAACACTCAAAACTAACGTGTCCACATCTCATTCAGACTAGAATTTTCTACAAAACTCAAGATGATTCATTGACGGATCCATAAGTAATCACTTTAGTATCCAATATAATCACTTCGTTATTCATTATCTTTAAATAAGCTGACATATTCAGGTGCATGTTGAAGAACTCCTGTGTATGTCGAAGAGTCATTTGTTGATATTATTGGACTTCCACGTATTGTAGAAAAAGGATAAACAAATGACTTACCTGTTATTGTCGGCTCCAGTTCACTTACTAACGTAATATTCTGCTCCAGTTTTCTGGCAGGACTGACATCAAATTTCAAATTAGCGAATGTCTCACATTAACGCCCAACCAAGAGCTGTGCTCGATAACGCACATCTGTGCGATAGCGCTCGAGTCAGAGATAGCCAGTTCGAACAATAGCGGTGGATGACATTTTCACTGCTAGTGTTTGAGAGGCAATAGGAAGGAACGTGATTGCCAAAAGTCTTTGGTCATTGTACTGGACTAAATTCCAAACTTTTCCGCTGTCTCTCATGCACTGAGGATATGTGACACTGTTGATGGTGATCCGTCCGCCAGATAGAGTAGCTGAGCACGGCGGGCCCCATGTTGCTGTTCGAGAGGAGCGAGACACGTGCAGCACTGGGTTTCATACTCTCTCTTCTTTCGTTATTATACAACAAAAACATAATACCACACAGAACGCACACCTATTGCTGGACCGACATCAACAGATACATTAAACGCAACACATGTCACACAACATGACGAAAGGGACTGTTGTGCGTTGTTGAAGAAAACCCTTTCCAACTAGGTGCCTCAACCTACCTTTTAGGGTGTTCAAGTCAACACAGGCATACGACCCTTTCTCTTTTTCCACATTGACACCCAAAAGGGTTCTTTTGGAAAACTTTGCTGTTCTACGAAACTTAAGTGGATGTCTAACAAACTAAAGTAAGCTAGTGTGTGTGTGTGTGTGTGTGTGTGTGGTTAATATATAGTCGCGCAACCTGCCTGATGCGCAACCATCTCATAGGAGCCATAAGTGTGGTGTTCAATGTCGCTCACTTATTTTCAAGAAGTGTAGCTGCCCAGAAAGCCGAAGAGACTCTTCCCGTTGCATCTCAAATCTGTCAACATCTGTGGGCGATGTAGATTTACAGGTAAGAAATTATGTCCTGTTATCGACGTACTCGTATAATAGTGTTTAATCACTTACATATTGTAATGTGTGTTGCTCTCGCGTCTGTCTGTGTGGAACAAACAAGCAAAGTATGAAACTGGCCTGAGGGCAGTGGTCTGCTGCTTCGTGCTTTGAATGGCAACATCTACACTCCTGGAAATGGAAAAAAGAACACATTGACACCGGTGTGTCAGACCCACCATACTTGCTCCGCACGGCACAGCGGACACACCAGGAACCGCGGTGTTGGTCGTCGAATGGCGCTAGCTGCGCAGCATTTGTGCACCGCCGCCGTCAGTGTCAGCCAGTTTGCCGTGGCATACGGAGCTCCATCGCAGTCTTTAATACTGGTAGCATGCCGCGACAGCGTGGACGTGAACCGTATGTGCAGTTGACGGACTTTGAGCGAGGGCGTATAGTGGGCATACGGGAGGCCGGGTGGACGTACCGCCGAATTGCTCAACACGTGGGGCGTGAGGTCTCCACAGTACATCGATGTTGTCGCCAGTGGTCGGCGGAAGGTGCACGTGCCCGTCGACCTGGGACCGGACCGCAGCGACGCACGGATGCACGCCAAGACCGTAGGATCGTACGCAGTGCCGTAGGCGACCGCACCGCCACTTCAGAGCAAATTAGGGACACTGTTGCTCCTGGGGTATCGGCGAGGACCATTCGCAACCGTCTCCATGAAGCTGGGCTACGGTCCCGCACACCGTTAGGCCGTCTTCCGCTCACGCCCCAACATCGTGCAGCCCGCCTTCAGTGGTGTCGCGACAGGCGTGAATGGAGGGACGAATGGAGACGTGTCGTCTTCAGCGATGAGAGTCGCTTCTGCCTTGGTGCCAATGATGGTCGTATGCGTGTTTGGCGCCGTGCAGGTGAGCGCCACAATCAGGACTGCATACGACCGAGGCACACAGGGCAAACACCCGGCATCATGGTGTGGGGAGCGATCTCCTACACTGGCCGTACACCACTGGTGATCGTTGAGGGGACGGTACATCCAAACCGTCATCGAACCCATCGTTCTACCATTCCTAGACCGGCAAGGGAACTTGCTGTTCCAACAGGACAATGCACGTCCGCATGTATCCCGTGCCACCCAACGTGCTCTAGAAGGTGTAAGTCAACTACCCTGGCCAGCAAGATCTCCGGATCTGTCCCCCATTGAGCATGTTTGGGACTGGATGAAGCGTCGTCTCACGCGGTCTGCACGTTCAGCACGAACGCTGGTCCAACTGAGGCGCCAGGTGGAAATGGCATGGCAAGCCGTTCCACAGGACTACATCCAGCATCTCTACGATCGTCTCCATGGGAGAATAGCAGCCTGCATTGCTGCGAAAGGTGGATATACACTGTACTAGTGCCGACATTGTGCATGCTCTGTTGCCTGTGTCTATGTGCCTGTGGTTCTGTCAGTGTGATCATGTGATGTATCTGACCCCAGGAATGTGTCCATAAAGTTTCCCCTTCCTGGGACAATGAATTCACGGTGTTCTTATTTCAATTTCCAGGAGTGTAGTAGTATTCGTGAACTAGAGGAAAATAGGGAATGAAACGGTAAGTGTACCCCATTACTGTCCGTATCATTCACCTTCGTGGGGAAAGAATACAAAACAACAAGAAATTTTGGCGCATTTGATATATTGAGTCTGACCTAGGGCGAAAACCTAGGCTTCTATTCCCAAACATAAGCTACGTTCAGTACGTGATATACGATGAGTACATGCGTGATCAAATTCTACGTACAAGTATTTATCTATTTACTAATCAGAGATACAGCATCACTAAAAATAACATAAAATGTTAAATGTTATTTTTCTTAACAGAATCATGGGCATGTGATTGTAATAATATTGTCTTCTGATAATTGTTTTACGCAGATTTGTAATACATGATAATATGAGAGAATTTTGTATCGTAGATGATGTAAAATTGGTTTTGATGATGTTTGTATGAATATTAACACACAAATTTAGTACCTTTTTCCATTAAATTATAGCCCCTTTTTAACTTAAATTTATCACCAAAAAATTCCTTGCTGTACTCATGACCTTGCTATCGAAAGACTACGTGGTGACCATCTACAGGTCTACATCTACATCTCTACATCTACATGGACACTCTGCATTCACATTTAAGTGCCTGGCAGAGGGTTCATAGAACCACCTTCACAATTGTCTATTATTCCATTCTCGTATAGCGCGCGGAAAGAACGAACACCTATATCTTCTCGTACGAGCTTTGATTTTCCTTATTTTATTATGGTGATCGTTTCTCCCTATGTTGGTCGGCGTCAAAAATATATTTTCACATTCGGGGGAGAAAGTTGGTTATTGGAATTTCGTGAGGAGATTCCTCCGCAACGAGAAACGCCTTTGTTTTCATGACGTCCGTCTCGAAACCTGTATCATTTCAATGACAATCTCTCCCCTATTTAGCGATAATACAAAACGTGCAGCCATTTGAACTTTTTCGATGTACTACATCACTACTATCTGGTAAGGATCCCACACCGCGCAGCAGTATTCTAAAGAAGGACGGACAAGCGCAGTGTAGACAGTAGTAGATCTGTTACATTTTCTAAGTGTCCTGGCATTAAAACGCAGTCTTTGGTTAGCCTTCCCCACAACATTTTTGTGTGTTCCTTCTAATTTAAGTTGTTCATAACTGTAATTCCTAGGTCTTTATTTTAATTTATGGTCTTTAGATTTGACTGATTTATCGTGTAACCGAAGTTTAACGAGTTCCTTTTAGCACTCTTGTGGATGACATCACAGTCACACTTTTCGTTATTTAGGGTCAACTGCCAATTTTCGCACTATACTATCTTTTCTAAATCGTTTTACAATTTGTTTTGATCTTTTGAGGGCTTTACTAGTCGATAAACCACAGCGTCATCTGCAAACAACTTGAGATGGCAGCTCTGATTGCCTCCCAAATCGTTAAATAGATAAGGAACAACAAAGGGCCTATAACACTACATTGGGGAACGTGAGAAATCACTTCTGATTTACTCGATGACTTTCTGTCAATTACTACGGACTGTGACCTCTCTGACATGAAATCACGATTCCAATCACATAACTGAGACGATATTCCATAAGCACGCAATTTCACAAGAAGCAGCTTGTTTGCTGCAGCGTCAAAGGCCTTCTGGAAATCCACAAATACGGAATCAATTTGAAATACCTTGGCACTAGCACTCAACACTTCATGAAAATAAAGATCTAGTTGTGTTTCACAAGAGCGACGTTTTCTAAATCCGTGTTGACTGTGTGTCAATAAACTGTTTTCTTCTGATCCGAAGTGGCACGCATCATTGGTACCGACGTGAACCACCACCTGCAGTTCGCTGCACTCTGTGCTGTTCATGGCATCCGGAAGGTCCGGTTCTACGTCTGGAATGACTCCACCCAGTATGCACACGGAGTGCACATTGGCTTTCTTCCCCTTCTTGGCAGCCATGTCCTTATGGGCCCCCATAACGCGCTTAACGTTGGAGCTGCCAAGTATCAACAATCGCAGCCTTCGTGATTGGATCTTGCAGGCTGAGAGGTTTCCTCTGAAACAGGACAGACGACGGCATCTGGCTGAGTGATAGCGTCAGCCACAGATAGCACCAGGAATCTGTTTGTAAGGCGAACTGGGGAGGCGTTGTGTGCGATCCCTTGGGAAATCTTTCGCCACCTGCTATGCTCCCGGGCGACCTCCCACTTGACCACAGGTGAGGGGTCAACCTCGTGCGAGCAGTAACTGTGCTCGCCACCAATGAGGATCGATCGGAGGACTCAGATGTGCTGGACGTCCATTGGAGCCACACAGCCGACCCACAACAGTAGTGCCCATTCAGTGCAGCTTCAAGCTGTGTAACTGAAGCCATCACAGCCTGGAGCTGAGAGAGAAGTGTAACCAACTTGGCTTGCATCTGCACACAACAATCACAGTCCTAATCCATACTAAAGACTGTGGAAAACTAAAATACCCAGATAAACGGACTATCGGCACATGCTGCAGAACTCTGTTGCAGACGCTGACGAAAACGCAGGAACTGTTTTTAATGATGATGATGATGTCCCATACTCCAAGGAGCATAGGGGACGATGTGGGAGACCCGCACCACTATACAAGGCAAGGTCCTAGCGGAGGTGGTTTGCCATTGCCTTCCTCCGAGCGTAATGGGGATGAATGATGATGATGAAGATGACACAGCAACACCCAATCATCTCGAGGCAGGAAAAATCCCTGACCCCGCCGGGAATCGAACCCGGGCCCCCTTGCGTGGGAAGCGAGAGCGCTACCGCAAGATCACGAGCTGCGGACCTGTTTTTAATAAGTTAGATTAATACGCAGAGATTGAAAAACCTAACTACCGAAGCACTCAGGTGAAATCAAATAATTTTCCCTGATTAGGAACTTGTAATATGTCACAAAATCGGTTTACTTCCCGACGAAAACGAAATCGCGAGAGCTGTGACTATTAGATATTAAATTAACGCTCACAAACTGAAGAAACTGGACTATCAAAGCACAGAGATGAAATTATACGATTCACTCCTGGTTAGGAACTCATAAAAGTCACAGAATCGTTTACTTCCCTGTTGCTGCGTCTGTCTCGGCCGGTTGCTGCTGCTTGACCATATTCGCGACACCACCAATGCTCTCGAACAGACACTTCTTATAACCTTCCATCGTTAGAACTTTTGAGCCCACACAATGCACACCTTTAGGCCGCCTTTGGGTAGCGTATGGTAAACAAACATTTTAGATCTGTGCCCCACAAACTCCACAATCTGCGATCAATTTGCCTCATGTTTCATCAGGCTGATAACCTTCTTGTTCTGAGGTCTTAGGCCACAGGCCATAGTCTCATATCCAAACGTATCGAATGCGTCGGGATTGTACCTAATTACTTCTTATGGATAGCAACCTTTCATCCAGTAGATAAAATTTTCTCTATCTGTATAAAGTAAACTGGTATCACCGAAGTCTGTCTTCACAATCTTGTAGTGGAATCAGGAAATGTGGAGTTTCGAGAGGTCCAGAATACATACACCGATACAGACTGGTTTTTTGAACGGCACTGAAACCTTATCCATCTCCACAGCGACTAGTCCTTCATAGAAGACTCTGACCCACTTAAAATTTGGCCTGGCTGTGTAGTCTTCTGTGCCCTAACGCCGCTCCCAAAGGTAAACTAAATGAAGTTCTTGGTGGTTTAGAACAGTTTCCATGGTTTTGCCACAAACAGCATTATTCTTTAATTTATAAAAATTACTTTCAAAATCACACGTCACTGGAACCCTCTTTTCGCTATTGTCACCAATGTATTCCTTCAGTCACGAATGCCAGTTGAAGGAGATGCTGCGGGTAAGTCTTATAAGTTCCATCCCTAAAAGGAGACATTGCTGGAAGTTTCTGTAGTGCAAAATATATCTCTGTTTATTGTCATTAGCTTGGGGACGGAAACGTTGTGCAGAACCAGAAGCTATGGACGGAGTGGAAAGGAGCTGTCTGTGTCATGCAGGTGGGTAGGATATGCCAGACCCGCCCGCAAGACAAGTCCTTTACCAGAATTCGCAGCCACGTCTTAAATCTTTTCCTCGAGTCTGACGATTTCCTTTTCGGGCAACCATTGGAACACTCCAAATGGCTATTTCATTGTAAAAATACAGCAACCAGCCACTTTTTAATGCGTTTTATTTATGCCAATATGCATTTCGGGTTTGCACCCATCTTCAGCTGGCAAATTACATGGATCTTCAGTTACTACAGTAGTACAATCTCGACAGCAGTTTGGATGCTGCAGCAGGCATTCTCCTCTCCTTGTTTTTTCTTGGCTTTTCTTCTTTCTTGCAACAACACAAACACTTTTTATCACATATTTTACACAGGCGCACTGCGTTATCCGCCATGTTGTCGTCAGTCGACAACATGGCGGATAACGCAGTGCGCCTGTGTAAAATATGTGATAAAAAGTGTTTGTGTTGTTGCAAGAAAGAAGAAAAGCCAAGAAAAAACAAGGAGTCGACAACATGGCGGATAACGCAGTGCGCCTGTGTAAAATATGTGATAAAAAGTGTTTGTGTTGTTGCAAGAAAGAAGAAAAGCCAAGAAAAAACAAGGAGAGGAGAATGCCTGCTGCAGCATCCAAACTGCTGTCGAGATTGTACTACTGTAGTAACTGAAGATCCATGTAATTTGCCAGCTGAAGATGGGTGCAAACCCGAAATGCATATTGGCATAAATAAAACGCATTAAAAAGTGGCTGGTTGCTGTATTTTTACAATGAAATAGCATTATCCACGGCCACGGAGCTCAACAGTCCAAATATAATGGACAAATTGTTATACTCCAAATGGCAGTGATTGTTGCATTGCGTGTCTATGGACGTTATTTACATCCAAGTAAAGGATATAACTCAAATCGTCAGATGGTCTGTTCTCCTCCTCGCTCATTAACGTGTTATTCACTTTGGCGTACCTGTGTACACACTGGCATAGCCTCCTGTGAACCCCGCGTTCGAAAAAGAGCATCAACATCAGTCAACAGTTCGATGTCGATACGTGTTGTTTTTAACTCTGCACTCCGCGAAAGCCTTGGCACGGAGCAATAGAAGGAATGATCCAGAGTGATTGTGCTCATGCACACATTCCGGAATTTCTCAGAAATGTTTGTGAGTGGGTGTACGTCAGTGTTCATGTACAGTTTAGCATTTTCCCCTAAATTAGAGAACCCCTGCCAGATACTCACCGCATTGCTACACCTCCTCTCAGTTGGGGCGGTGCTTCTGAGTTTACTGTTGAATGCGGTTATTTCGGGCAATGTGGATTTATTGAGTCTCTCCTTCAAATCCAGGTATTCGTAAGGGAAGCCTTCCTTCTTCGTCTAAAGCTGAAACATTGTATAATCCGAATACGCAGCTCTGATGATGTTCATATCATCCTCAGGCTTTGTCTCAGCAAAGTTTTGAAGAGTTTGCATGAAACGTTATGAATTCAGAAAGTGGAGCATTATTCTTGGTGTGATTCGCTTGGAAAATGAGATGTAGTTTTCAGCATTGCCATGTACAGGGGGTGGATAAAACTGTGGAAACGCTAAAGGCACAACACATTACCATGCTTAATACAGTGTAGGGCAACCTGTGGCATTAAAAATAGTTTTCAGTCGTCTCGGAATGGATAAGTACAGCTCCAGTATGGTTTACTGGGAAATCTTATGCCATTCTTCGTGAAAAACAGTGACAAGTTTAGGTAACAATTATGGAGGTGGATAATGGTCACGGACCTTTCTCTCCAAAGTAGACCATAAACGCTAAATAATAGTCATGCCTGGTGACTGTTGGCCAGGAGAGATGAGACAATTCATCCCCATGTACACAAAAGCAGTCCAGGACTACGTGTGCTGTGTTTTCGTGATAGCTTTACCATTGAGGAAGAAGCACTGCACCATGGGACTGACCTGATTAGCCAACATGCTCGTATAATTACTGGCAGTAATGCAACATTGCAAGGTAACCAAGAGTAACCATAGGGCGCATGGAATACCGCGATATGCTCGCCCAAATCGTCACTGAAACCCCGCGAGCTTTCAGTCTTGGCCAGTTGTTGGAAACAGGGTGCAACAAGACTCATCCAAGCAAACGACTTTTTTTCCATTGCACCACAGTGAAGATTTTATGGATTTTACATCACATTTTGCTGTTATCACTATTTTCATCACTAACTAGTAGTTGTGGAGTTCCCTTCTTTTTGTTTTGGTGCTGACAGGGTTCGCGTAGGCTACATTCAGTTCTCTACTTGCTTTTGCAGCTGTCGTTGTCTTAATTTTCGTCACAGTATTCTTCAATGGCCGTCTGGTACTAACACACTACACACACTTTTGTCCGCATTGCGAGTTGGCGGATGATGTTTTTCGCACTTTCTCTGTAAGCAGGATAAATTTTCGATATGGTGTCTCTTGAATCACCAAACAATTCGGCTACCTTGGATGTGGAAGCAGCCAAAATACAAGCACTATGCATTTCTCCACGTTAGAATTCACTTAGCTGTAGCATAATGAAGTCACAACGTCACAAGACACTGTTGTGACCACGACTGACACTCACAGCTTATTGAGGACTTGCCACAGTTGCTGTTCGTGGTCAAATACGACAGCACAAACTTAAGGCTTGGCTAGCATCTGCTTTTTTTATGTTCAACCACGCATTTCTCGCAGTGTTTCCATATTTTTGTCTAACCCCAGTATAACATTGGCCTTATCATCTTTCAAGCAGAAATCATCCAAGTGCTCAGCTCGAATTGTGGAAGAAAAAGTATACGTGTCGTGGCAGTTGGCATTTAAAGTTACGTATATTGTGAGCTGCAACACGGAACTTCGCCGTTAGATGAGAGTCTTCTCTAATTGGAGTTTCTGCATAACTATTCAGCGACAGCTCACAAATTTGACAGTCAACTGCCTGCTCATATAAGGCATCTTTCTCCTGCAATTTGGTTATGGGAACGTTTTCTCTATAAATAGCATCAACCCACCACGTCAGCTTTTCTAACTCAGAGAGCAATCATCATGCAGGATTATTCCAAATGTGTAATTCGAATCGATTGGGATTAGAGCTATACGAGCATACTACTCGATATGCTGCCACATACAATAAGTACCATTCAGTGAAGGTAATATTATAGACTGTGGGATCACCTTCACAAAGCGCCACAGGAGCTAGTAAGCACTCAAAGTCAGCATACATGACAAAGGGACAGTGCTCCTGGTGGTGGGCATTCTTAAACTTTAAGAACTGTTTATCCTCTGTAGGCATTTCGACACATACTGGTTCCTGGCTTTAGCAATCAATCATATGCCCTTATAGATACTTGCTCATAGTAAATAGGTTGAGGCATCTACAACAAAAATACCGTTTATGTTCATTTTTACTTAACTGGGCGGAAAGTATGAGGGAAACCCTTTTGATTTAGATGTACTGTTGCTCCTCACTCTCAGAGAGTAACAACAAATCTACGTATTTGGGACAACGACTGGCTACTTTGGAGAAATGGAGGAATTCAGTACTTCGTACTTTGCATCTTTCTCCTGTCTGTTCTGTGTAGTGTGCTCCTCTTCATCTTATGGCTTGCTGTTATCTACACCGAGGCTGTAAACATGACTGAATAATTTGGGTCTCCCTCTCAAATTTTGCCATGGTCCTGGAATTTTGCGGGGAATGAGCTGCTGTTGAAGTTAAATACTCACAAATGTTAGAAGTTTCATATGTATGAAGTGTGTGAGAAAAGCAATGAGACTGATTTTTTATCTACCAAAGTTTTTACTTATTTTTCTTTTTCAAACAACGACATTGTCTCACTCAGAGTGGTTTCCTCCGGCTGCTACACACCGGCAGAGTCGTTGTTCCCAGTGTTGGTAACAGAGCTGAAAAGGCTTAAACTGGCAGGGCTCTTAGTATGTCGGTCGCATCCTTTTAAATGTTCTTCAGAATCCCAAAATGACGTCCTTTGAAGATATTTTTCAATTTCGGGAACAGAAGAAAGTCACAAAGGTAAATATGGAGGCTGTGGAACAATAGGAATGCTATTTTCAAATTTCGGGAAGAGAAGAAAGTCGCAAAGGTAAATATGGGGGCTGCGGAACAATAGGAGTGCCTTTTGAGGTAAAAAATTCCGTGATGGGCACTGTCAAGAGGCAGCATCTCCATATCTGCGATGTCAGATCTCATTCGATTCACCCTTTTCCTGGGCGTTTTAAGGACATTTTTGTAAAACAATTGGTTGACAGTTTGTCCTGAAGAAACAATCTCACAGGAGTACACACAGGCGGTCGACGTTTTCGTCGGATTTTGAAGCTGAAGGTCTCCCTGAATGAGGTTAATCTTAAATTTCTTCTCGGCCTTCAAAAAATGAATTGTGCCAGCAAAGAACTTTGCTATTGGTAAGAATGTTCCCCACAGGCCTGTTTCAACTTTTCAAACGTCACACTCGCAGATTTCCCAAGTGTAACACAAAAGTTGATGGCATAACATTGCTTTAAATTTCGATGTTCCCTTTTCGTAACAAGCAACGAAAACACAACTTCATTGGTGACGTTCTCAAAAATCACGTGGTGGCTGTATGGAGCTGAAACTCGGACTGAGCAACTGGAAGGGATGGAGACACTGGTCTTCACAAGTAGAACAACACAGCGTTGCCAGATCGCTCGCAGTGTTGTCAGTTTCATAACTTCCCTCAAGCACCTCGTATCTGCAAGCAGTGAAGTTTTTTGGTAATTTTTCTTGCAAGCCTGAAGCGACCACATTCATCTCACTTGGCAGTATTATGGACATTAGTACATGCTTTTTTAGCAGCAGTATCTTTCGGAAGGAGGATGGCACTATACCCCCCTTTCCCCTATTGAGCCAGCCGCGGTGGCCGAGTGGTTCTAGGCGCTTCAGTCCGGAACCGCGCGACTGCTACGGTTGCAGCTTCGAATCCTGCCTCGGGCATGGATGTGTGTGATGCCCTTAGGTTAGTTAGGTTTAAGTAGTTATACGTTCTAGGGGACTGATGACCTCAGATGTTAAGTCCCATAGTGCTCAGAACCATTTGAACCCCCTATTGAGTAAAAAACGTGTGAGTACACATCGAGGTGGAGTACATGGCTGAATGCCTTGCCAGACCCTCTTTCCTGCACTTCGGAAAAATGGCCCAGTATGATAGTCCTGGTAATAGTTCCAAACCACTCTGAAATTGACTCGCCAGCTATATCACGATATTTTTCTTCCGAAGTTTGGCAGTGCTCCTGTCCCCAGCATCACCGCCGTATTTTCAGTGGTGCATGACCTCACAGCACAGAACTGTGTTGCGCCTAACAGAGGAATACCATGGATCGTTGACGATATCTAGAAGTTTCCTGTCAAAAATGTCCTGACAGATGTCGAGGAACGATGCAGAATCTCAATGATCCGCATTAGTGTTGTCAGTATGAGCTTGTATGATCCTGTCCCCAAAGGTGCCAGAAACCGCAGGGTAGTCCAATGCAGTTGAGTGTTTTACCAGGTGGTCTGTAACAGAATGCTGCTACGTATACTGTTGTCAATGTTGGCATAGTCTAGGGCGTGACAGACTGGACTGAGGCGAATGCTCCTTTGTTTCATTTCTACGAGATCGGGCTGTTGTTAATCAGCCAAACGCTGTCCACAAGTTTGTGAAGCTCATGAATATCTATCTCCACAGTTACTCAATGTGTTTTTCTCCCAGCTCTGAAACGACTGATAAGATTTCGTTCATGTGAGCTGTATTCCGTGTGGCAGATGGTGCTGTGATAGTCATAGTCATTCCTTGATTTATGTACTCCAGAGGTAGTGCGTTCAGTCTTTTATGCGGAATGTCAGCACCTTTACACGCGCCATTTGCACCTGCTAAAACAGGTCCAATAACATTCTAGTATTTCTTATTTTTCAGGCTTTTACTCCTCCATTTTGGGTGTTGTTTCGCCTATGTATGTTAGTCATAATATTTCAGCATACGTTTGTATCTCTTTCACCAATTATTTGCCTGGGTTCGAAGTTTTAAGAACATGAGATTCAGTAATTTGGTGTCTCTTCAAATTCCTTATTCCCAGCCTGTATTGAACGCTCTGTCAAACGTACAGGGTGCTTACCTGTCACATATGCTTTATCTCTGCTCTGTATCACTATCATCGCGATGGTTACAGAAATTTGAAACTTACAGGCAGATTAAAACTGTTTGCCGGACCGAGACTCGAACTCGGGATCTTTGCCTTTCGCGGGCAAGAGTTCTACCATCTGAGCTACCCCAGTACAACTCACGACCCGTCCAATTCTGCCAGTACCTCGTCTCGTACCTTCAAAACTTCACAGAAGCTCTCCTGCGAACCTTGCAGAATTAGCACTCCTGGAAGAAAGCTGTAAGACGGGTCGTGAGTCGTGCTTGGGTAGCTCAGATGGTAGAGCACTTGCCCGCGAAAGGCAAAAGTCCCGAGTTCAAGTCTCGGTCCTGTACACAGTTTTCATCTGCCAGGAAGTTTCATATCAGCGCACACTCTGCTGCAGAGTGAAAATCGCATTCTGTTAATGAAATCTGTTCAGCACATCCTTCTTCTTCGTGTTTTTCTTTTTTTTTCTTCTTTTCCACTGCTTCTACCTTCATGCACAGTGTTTGAGAGCCTTTTCAGTCTTTCTGTTACTGGATTAAATGTTTCTGAGAGAGAATAATCTCATTGCACCTGTCCAAATCTTAGTAATCGTTATTTATGATGAACAGCCTACTGCACCTTGATAACCACATTTTATCGACATGCTGTCCTATGTTAAAGTGGCTTTGAGATAGCTTACAGTTTACTTATATCATGAGACTACTACTGGTGGTGGAACGCATCTTCCGCATCATTGCCGTGATAAAACCAAGAATGTTCATTAGTGTGGCTTCAACTGCTTCAATTCCCATCGACATATAATACATGTTGCTGAATTCTGTCATTCAGCATCTTGTCTTTGGTAGCTACTGCCTTCAAAAGACAATCGATTTCAGTTAATTTTGTGTTGATTACCTTGATTTTGTATCAACATATAGATTATGGTTGGTCTGTGCTTCCCAGCCTTGTGATGACGGCATCAGATGCGTGCAAATTTGTCTATAGTCTACAATATACTGATACAATTATATACTGATACATTACCTTTCAAGCAGAAACTGGAAGATTCATCTGTATTGACTGTGTTTCACTCTTCTTGTTTTATCTATAAGCAGAAAACCATACTGCATGAGGTTCCAGCAATCCCCACGTATGTTGAGAAATTCATTTACTGTCGTGTCGGCTCCTACATGTGCTTGGTAAATATGTTGCAATTTCATACTGTCCTGTTTGAAAGCGATAATAAGGCTCCCATTATCCCTCACCAACTCGTTTGGAATCCTGGAATTGTCTGGCTCAAATGGAAGACATTGGCTTTCATACGACGGCCACAGCAAAAATATTTGCATGTCTGATCCCAGTTTTCCACTATAATGTCATCAAATATGAATATACTCTTTGGCTTTACTTTCTCAGCTGGTGGATTATCAATTCTTTCGCTGAATGTTGGTAGGTTACTCCATCAATTCCATGCAAAACCTCCTGTAACAGCGGTGTTCAGGATGTACTAAGACTGATAGGACAAGATCAGTCTTCCCACAGTCTGATGGTGCAGCAATCAAAGCATGTATATTTTCAGAAAGTACTAAACCACTGTTTTTCTTGTCCTGATTTCTGGTATTATTGCAGGACCAGTCAGTTACTACAAGGCCCTTGCGGTGAGGGTGCTATGTCCACTCGGTCATGGTGATGACAGTGTCTTTCCATTAGCATACAGGGGCCGTATAGAAAAGATTGAAAATCGCGCACTACACTTTTTGGTTTATTTATTTATGAAATCTGACGTACAATAGGGTAAATCAAGATACTCATGTAAGATCTTCGTTGTGGTCTGCATCCTACACAGCTGGTCCATACGTTTCTGCTTGTATTGACGCACAACATAACTCTTAAAGTTGAATGGTGATTTCTTCTGATGGCTGAAGAGGTCCGCACACCATCTGCAATCAACTGCGTCACATTTTCTTGTAGAATCGAAAGACATAATGTTGCCAGCATGGTCAAAGGTCTAGAACATGCTGGATTCTATAACTAGCATACCCCATATTTTTAAAAATATGCTGCAGTAGATGAGTGGACTCTCTCATTAAACAGTTTAACTGTTCACAGAAAGTCCGCTACTGTGATCGTATGGTCATCCAGGATCCCTGATGGAGAGTGAGCATTTCCATGGAATAAAGGAGAAATCTACATTGAAGCACCACATAAATAATCCCACTCATCTGGGGTAACATTCCTTCAAAGTCTCTATAGCGAGGGTTTTTGAAAACCGCCACTGGATAGAACTCACGATTTGACATCGTTCCCATGCTGACACTTTTACAAGCACTCTTGTTTAAACTGTAACTGACTGTAATGAACATCTTTTCCACCGCTGCTGTGATGAGTTTGCCACACCTTCAAGGAAAAAGAAAAGATTGTTAATGAAGTTTACATAAACTAGCCAGTCACATTAATGTGAGCTCCCATCAAAAGCCTGAATAATCATCTTTTCCAAGGCAGACAGCTGCCAGACTTGCAGGAAGAGAGTCAGCGAGGTTCTGACAGGGATGTGGAGCCGTGTCGACTCCAGTGGCTAGGCCAGTTGCGCTAGGTTTCTCAGTTGAGGATCCGTGGCGCTAACAGCCCGATTGAGGTGGCCCGCAGATTCTAGGTTCGTTTTAAATCCAGGAAATTGTTGATCAGGAGAGTACAGTAAAATCATCCTGGTGCTCTTCAAACCACTCACTTACACTGCGAGCTGTGTGACACGTTGCATTGTCCTGTCGGTAGGTACTGTCTTGCTGAGAAGAAACGAACTGCATGAAGGGATGGGCATTGTCGTTAAGGACACATGAATATGTGTGTTGATCTGTTGTGCCCCCCAGAGCGACAAGATCACACAGAGAATGCCATGAAAATATTCCCCATATCATAACACATGGAGGATGTTTGCTATCAGACATTTAATGCCGCACACACCAATAAAATGGTTCAAATGGCTCTGAGCGCTATGGGACTTAACATCTGAGGTCATCAGTCCCCTAGACGTAGAACTACTTAAACCTAACGAACCTAAGGATATCACACACATCCATGCCCGAAGCAGGATTCGAACCTGCGACAGTAACAGCAGCGCGGTTCCAGACAGAAGCGCCTAGAACCGCTCGGCCACAACGGCCGGCACACTCCTTTAACCATCTGTCTGATGGAGCACAAAATGATGCCGGCCGAGGTGGCCGTGCTGTTCTAGGCGCTGCAGTTCGGAACCGCGGGACTGCTACGGTCGCAGGTTTGAATCCTGCCTCGGGCATGGATGTCTGTGGTGTCCTTAGGTTAGTTAGGTTTAAGTAGTTCTAAGTTCTAGGGGACTGATGACCTAAGATGTTAAGTCCCTTAGTGCTCAGAGCCATTTGAACCATTTTGAACCATAAAATGTGATTCGTCTGAAAAGGCCACTTGTCACACTCAGTGGACGTCTAGTTACAGTACTGGCGTGCAAATTCCAAGCTTTGTCGCCTATGAACAGCAGTCAGAATGGATGCATGAACCCGGTGCCTGATGTGGAGGCCTGTTCGCTGCAACTTTCGCTGAATGGTCATTGTGGGGACACTGTTCGTAGCCCCTTCGTTCATCTAGGTGGTGTGTTGCTCAACAGTTCCATGTCGATTTGCCCATATGCATCTCCGCAGCCATTGTCCAGCGCCAGCTTTGGGTAGCGCCATTTGCCATGCGCATTGTATTTTAATCCCATTGGCATGTGAACAGTTTAGAAACAAAGCCGTTTCGGAAATACTTCCACCCTCAACCTGAAAGCCAATGTCTATTCCCTTTTGGACATCGGATAAATCGTTCTGTTTTCGTATACAACAACGATTGCATTACTTCCCACGTCCCTCGACATGCTTTATATACCCTCCATTGCTAGTGCTTTCACCTGTCGCTTGTGAGTGGTTATTTCACACTGACGTCGAACATAGGCGGTGGTCACATTACTATGACTGGGGTGCGTATTTTTTTCCGTCTACATTTTTACACAGTATCGTCGATCTTGCACCAGGAAGTGTTGCTATATGTCTTGACATGGTTATCCTCTGAGAGTTCTCACACAACTAGGTGAATGATTTATCGATGTATATAGCAGTGTATGTAACTTTTAAAAAATAATTTATACCATCTTGTTTTTGGTATAAAAGAATAAATACTCTGAGCTCTGCAGTCATTTCATCGCTGTTGCTCATGTAAAAGTGAGCAAGAGTATAAGCCTTGAAGCTAAATTCAATAAATGCAGTGCAACAGTTCTTTTTGTAAACCTGTGTGAGGTAAGTGAACATATATTGCAAGTTATGACCATTGGTGCACGTGCTTGTCTTTAAACACATCCACTAATTCGCTCTTAAAGCTGATTCCAGAGCTTTCATGTATTCAAGAAATCTGCTTAGCCTAAGTAATCTAAATATTCTGGAACTAATTATCCCCAAATATGTGACAGTGATTCAGATGGAGAATTACGCTTTCAACAAAAGAAAAGAAAACGAAACTTGTGTTACTGCTTATTACATGTTCAAGTAATCTGAAATCTAGCCGGCCCAGTTGGCTGTGCGGTCTAATACACGGCTTTCCGGGCAGGAAGGAGCGCCGGTCCCCAGCACGAATCTGCCTGTCAAATTTGTGTCGAGGTCCGGTGAGCCGGCCAGTCTGTGGATGGTTTTTAGGTGGTTTTCCATCTGCCTCAGCAAATGCGGGCTGATTCCCCTTATTCCGTCTCAGCTACACTATGTCGGCGATTGCTGGACAAACAAGTTCTGCACGTGCGTGTACACCACCATTGCTCTACCAAGCAAACAGAGGGGATACATTCGTCTGGTGTGAGAGGTTCCCTGGGGGGTCCACTGGGGGCTGAACCCCACAATAACCTTGGGTTTGGTGTGGGGCGGCGGAGGGGTGAAGTGGACTGCGGTAGTAGTTGTGACGTTGTGGACCACTGCGGCTGCAGTGAGGATGGAGCCTCTCCATCGTTTCTAGGACCCCAATTAACATAACATAATATAACAATCTGAAGTATAGAAATGTGTGTAAAGTGATTTTAATAATTTATAGGAAACTTACAGAAAGATGTCGTAGTTTAAATGTTGTTGACTATTATATGTTCCTACGCAACTTACACCATTTTCATGTTATATTTCACTCAGATTTAACTGGCTGCCTCAAGTGTTTAGATGTGTGTGCTTCTTTCTAAGTATGAGCCTTGCCATAAACATTATGTCCTAATTGCAAGACAAAATGTCCTTCTTCTATTAAGCTGGGCTGTGAGGTTGTAAAAAAGGAAGAATAAATAATTTTTTCACAATGCATTGTTTCTTTGGAAGGAAAAATCAATGCCAGCCTCAAATGGGCTTCAAAAAAATCTGATGGTGAAACCTGAAAATTTGTACCAGACTGGGACTTGAACCCAGATCTTCTGCTTAATGTGAGTGGTTGCATTGACCACTCTGGTCATCCAGACATACTTCCTGTACAACCGTAATTCTCAGCTTGTCACATGCTAGAAACGTCCACTGTCCATTCATCTACTTCCTCGCAGCTAGTCCTGTATATATAATTATTTCTTTCTTTAAAATAGTAATAATATGTGTACCCTTGCAGCTTAGTAAGTTTATTGTTGTTTAGGAATCAAATCCCTTACTCACTAATACATGGTTGCTACACCTTCTTCTTTACTACTTGTTTACATTTGAATACTGAGAAAGGAGATGATGTGGAGAAATAAGAACAATTTTGTAAGAAGTATCTTGTTTCATTTACATATATAACTGTTACAATCATTAATTTCTGCAATGTTTAGCGGATAATGGCCTTCTATATACTTTAAATTCATCCTGTAAGGCATTGAAACCTACACACACAACAACATACATCACCCTTGAGTGCAGCTTCTATGGACTTGATACTTACAGGATCTACACATGCACAATTTTGCAGTGCGTGAAACAAGCGTGTTTATACACAATTCTGATTGCTGCATATTTACACTATTCTCACACAAATAGTTTACAAAGTCATAGTATGCACCCCTGACAATGGTTCAGCCTATCTATAGCAATCAGTAACACCTAGTACATATCATCTAGATTCATGACACTTGAATGTTTTATGTAAATCCACATGCCCCTGAGGTTCATTTAAGCACAGCTTCTTCATACATATCCGCTACTGAAACCTTCCTCTCAAACATATCGTTGTTTATAGGTTTATGGGATGCATCGCTTTCGGTTATCATCTTCTTCCCTTGTAATTCTTCATGTTGCACAAATTGCTCCATTTGTACTATAAATACTGCACTATAGTCCTGACATTTGAACAACTTCTACTTTATTTATTACATCAAAGTCACATCAATTCTAGGTCAGCATTCACACAATTAGATCCACTAACAATCACATTTCATGTATTGGTGAATAGCAGAATTCTGTTGGCACTTAACTGAGGCACAGCGAGATTATGAAGGCTCCAGCAGCGGCAGCAGCAGCAGCTGCTGCTGCCGCTGTTGCGGTGGTACAGAGCAATTGAACAGCAGGTTTGATAAATCAGGAAGACCACTTCCGAACTGATAATGTTGCTGTGATAGCACAGACAATACCTGCAGTTCTGTTAGTACCGCATAAGGGACATGTTGCTTCTGTAAATAAAATAAACAGCAAAATGTAAGTCTAAAGGAATATATTTATAAATGAATAATTATAATATTATTATAAATAATTGATGGACAAATACTTACTTTCAAATCTAACAGTCTTCTTCTGCTTTCTATTCTGGATGTATGTAATGGCTGCTCCATATTGATGACAATTCATGCTCATCATTTAATTACGATATACAGAGCTCGAATGGGAAACAGTTGACTTTTATAATGAGAAGGGGAGAGGACAGTTGCCTCAACTCTGGGAACATTAACACCAGAATGTGCTGACATCAATGCAGATTCTGGAGCACTGACAGCAAAAGTGCTGATATCAGCGATTTGAACCAGAACTGTAAGTGCTACCCTACTTGCGACAGTGACATTATCAATTGCTAACCGACTAAGATCAACAATAAAGTAACTCTTATACATCTATCATCGTATTAAATCATAGCTTCTGAATAAAATAATATATTTTTGTATTTAATAACTAATTGCATGGAAATACAGGTATTTGCAGTAAATCGAATTTGTTTCATTAATACAGAACTTCAAATAGAAACTAAAATACTTTTTGATTTTTTTGTGGATTGAACAGTTGTACTGATATGTGCAGTTTTTGTCTTTTATCAGTAACGCATCTCCTGATGATTCTATCAAACTTAATTTAATATGAATACTCGTGTTTTCATATGATTGATAGTTAAAAATAAAATTAGTATTTTTATTAATAAGTATGTTCCAATATTGGTGAATTCAGATTTCAGTTTGATGATAAATAAAAAATTCGAATAAAACTAAATACAGATTTACATTAGCGAGTATCTTATCAGTGACTTGGAATGATAAAACTAGAACACTACACACTGAGCTACAGGTAGTTCGGTTTACATATTCTAAATGATTTACTCTTTTATTCTTAACAGCGCTGGGAAACATTAAAAGTCGCTTTTTACGTGAAAACTTTAGTTCCCTCGTTCATCGGACTTTCTAATTTGAATCGATAATAACTACGAGACTAATAAAGTTGTTAAATGGTTGAACCTACAACGGACAACACATATTTGAACAAGACTGTCACGCAGTATTGGTGACTCCATCGTACCAGTGCAAGTGCATGTGCGTGATTGTTTCGTATTAGCTTTGTGTTACATTATAAATTCGTGTGGTGTGGAAACGTATTTAGGTGGGAAACTGGTTCGAATGCCATTGTGAAGTGCTTACGGATCATAATTAACCGAAAAAAGCAAAATAATGACAGATGTTGTCCCATATGACTTCCTTCTATTATTTTTATTTATTTATTTGTCATAGTCCACTTTATTGATTACAATAATGAACTATTACACACAGAATTACAAGTATATGAACTTTCATGATAAACTACTTGCTTTTTATCCCTTTCTTCTGTTCTGAATATGAATTAAGTTTACATTATCTATAAAACTATTTTTCCTTGTCTTTATTTTTTTCTGCTACTACACTCTTAACATTTAGATCTCTACCTATCGTTTCCCAAAGGTATCTCAGCTCACGCTAGATCTAGTCTTCCTTTACTTTCCGCCTCCGTCTCCCTGCTGCACCACCTAATTCATATGTTTCTTCATATTTCTTGATCATTTTCTTGAGCCCATTTATTGACATGGGGCCTCTTCGCTGCTGCTTCTGTCGCCGATGCTGCCGCAATGCAGCGCTGGTATTACCGCCGTTCTGATAAAACAACTTTACCAGCAGAGCACGATCTTTCATCTCAATAGTCATTGCGTTTCGTACGGAAAACTTCAACCTCCTTAACCCCTTACATCAATAGTCACCACAAAAGAAATCAACATGCGTCGCCAAAGGACAAACTGCATACTAACGTCAAAACAGGAAACACATTCTGACTGCGTACAGCGTTATACACTCCTGGAAATGGAAAAAAGAACACATTGACACCGGTGTGTCAGACCCACCATACTTGCTCCGGACACTGCGAGAGGGCTGTACAAGCAATGATCACACGCACGGCACAGCGGACACACCAGGAACCGCGGTGTTGGCCGTCGAATGGCGCTAGCTGCGCAGCATTTGTGCACCGCCGCCGTCAGTGTCAGCCAGTTTGCCGTGGCATACGGAGCTCCATCGCAGTCTTTAACACTGGTAGCATGCCGCGACAGCGTGGACGTGAACCGTATGTGCAGTTGACGGACTTTGAGCGAGGGCGTATAGTGGGCATGCGGGAGGCCGGGTGGACGTACCACCGAATTGCTCAACACGTGGGGCGTGAGGTCTCCACAGTACATCGATGTTGTCGCCAGTGGTCGGCGGAAGGTGCACGTGCCCGTCGACCTGGGACCGGACCGTAGCGACGCACGGATGCACGCCAAGACCGTAGGATCCTACGCAGTGCCGTAGGGGACCGCACCGCCACTTCCCAGCAAATTAGGGACACTGTTGCTCCTGGGGTATCGGCGAGGACCATTCGCAACCGTCTCCATGAAGCTGGGCTACGGTCCCGCACACCGTTAGGCCGTCTTCCGCTCACGCCCCAACATCGTGCAGCCCGCCTCCAGTGGTGTCGCGACAGGCGTGAATGGAGGGACGAATGGAGACGTGTCGTCTTCAGCGATGAGAGTCGCTTCTGCCTTGGTGCCAATGACGGTCGTATGCGTGTTTGGCGCCGTGCATGTGAGCGCCACAATCAGGACTGCATACGACCGAGGCACACAGGGCCAACACCCGGCATCATGGTGTGGGGAGCGATCTCCTACACTGGCCGTACACCACTGGTGATCGTCGAGGGGACACTGAATAGTGCACGGTACATCCAAACCGTCATCGAACCCATCGTTCTACCATTCCTAGACCGGCAAGGGAACTTGCTGTTCCAACAGGACAATGCACGTCCGCAAGTATCCCGTGCCACCCAACGTGCTCTAGAAGGTGTAAGTCAACTAACCTTGCCAGCAAGATCTCCGGATCTGTCCCCCATTGAGCATGTTTGGGACTGGATGAAGCGTCGTCTCACGCGGTCTGCACGTCCAGCACGAACGCTGGTCCAACTGAGGCGCCAGGTGGAAATGGCATGGCAAGCCGTTCCACAGGACTACATCCAGCATCTCTACGATCGTCTCCATGGGAGAATAGCAGCCTGCATTGCTGCGAAAGGTGGATATACACTGTACTAGTGCCGACATTGTGCATGCTCTGTTGCCTGTGTCTATGTGCCTGTGGTTCTGTCAGTGTGATCATGTGATGTATCTGACCCCAGGAATGTGTCAATAAAGTTTCCCCTTCCTGGGACAATGAATTCACGGTGTTCTTATTTCAATTTCCAGGAGTGTATTTGCACCTTGTGGCAGAAAGTGGAATTATTATTTTTTTTTCAGGATATTGAGTGCACCGATTAATGAACATATCTTCGCTGTTTCAGCCTCATGCGATGTATACAGGACGCGCTACAGCACTCGAAACACTGCCACTTTCATTATAACTACACAGTACTTCTCAGTGTAACCATTGTTAGAGGACGCTATAAGTACCAAAAAAACCGAGGAGGACCAGTCAGTAAGGTCCTGCTGTAGAGCTTTGTCCACAAGAGTTCATGATGGCGCGTCAGTAATCGAACTGTTGCACAGAAAAATAGAATCGCAAATAAGGCTGTTATGAGAGTCACACCAGGAAAACATCAATCATTCCTCTTGCTCGGTAGAAGGAGAGCCTTCAGAGAAGCGAAACATGTCACGTTACGCAGTAAAAAGGAGAAGACTCTGTTGGAAATTACATTAATAATGTAGGCTTAAGTAAAGGTAAAGCTGTCTTTGACCTGAAGGTTGTTTAGCACACCATAATTCTTTGTTAGGTATGCTCCTACAGGAGAGGGGGCAGTATACCGCTGTACTGTTTTAATACTGCTATCCATTGGCATTTTAAATGTCATTATTAGTTTTTACATATAAGTGATTATCATGTACCTACGTTTTTCGTAGTATGCCCTCTGTTATATTTATTCTTTCTGTCCCTTGCTAATGATTATTGCCATCGTATTTTGACAACTAACATCGCGGTGGTTATTCTTTGCGCATATTCCGTGCAGTAAAAAAATATGTTTCTTTGTTTTTCTCTATGCAAAATGATTCAGACGTTGGCCATTTATCTATCATATGTTAAAATAGTTTAACTTTTTGGTCATTGCACTAGTGTCATTTTATCTATGCAGATTATACAATGTCGTTGGCGACTATTTATAAACACACTACGGGACATTAAAACTGCTACAGCAAGCAGAAATGCAGATAATAAACGGATATTCATTGGATAAATATATTATACTAGAAGTGACATGTGATTACATTTTCACACAGTTTGGGTGCATAGATCCTGAGAAATCAGTACCCAGAACAACCACCTCTGGCCGTAATAACGGCCTTGATACGCCTGGGAATTGAGTCAAACAGAGCTTGGATGGCGTGTACAGGTACAGCTGCCCATGCAGCTTCAACACGATACCACAGTTCATCAAGAGTAGTGACTGGCGTATTGTGACGAGCCACCATTGACCAGACGTTTTTAATTGCTGAGACATCTGGAGAATGTGCTGGCCGGTCAGGGTAGCAGTCGAACATTTTCTGTATCCAGAAAGGCCCGTACAGGACCTGCAACATGCGGTCGTGCATTATCCTGCCGAAATGTAGGGTTTTGCAGGGATCGAATGAAGGGTAGAGCCACGGGTAGGAACACATCTGAAATGTAACGTCCACTGTTCAAAGTTCCGTCAATGCGAACAAGAGGTGACCGAGACGTGTAACCAATGGCACCCCATACCATCACGCAGGGTGATATGCCAGTATGGCGATGAATCGATGACGAAGAGACGCTTCCAATGTGCGTTCGCCGCGATGTCGCCAAACACGGATGCGACCATCATGATGCTGTAAACAGAACCTGGATTCATCCGAAAAAATGACGTTTTGCCATTCGTGCACCCAGGTTCGTCGTTGAGTACACCATCGCAGGCGCTCCTGTCTGTGATGCAGCATCAAGGGTAACCGCAGCCATGGTCTCCGAGCTGATAGTCCACGCTGCTGCAAACGTTCTCGAACTGTTCGTGCAGATGGATGTTGTCTTGCAAACGTCCCCATCTGTTGACTCAGGGATCGAGTCGTGGCTAGACGATCCGTTACAGCCATGCGGATAAGGTGCCTGTCATCTCGATTGCTAGTGGTACGAGGCCGTTTGGATCCAGCACGGCGTTCCGTATTACCCTCTTGAACCCACCGATTCCATATTCTGCTAACAGTCATTGGATCTCGACCAACGCGAGCAGCAATGTCGTGATACGATAAACCGCAATCGCGATAGGCTACAATCGGCCCTTTATTAAAGTCGGAAACGTGATGGTACGCATTTCTCCTCCTTACACGAGGCATCACAACAACGTTTCACAAGGCAACGCCGGTCAACTGCTGTTTGTGTATGAGAAATTGGTTGAAAACCTTCCTCATGTCGGTACATTGCAGGTGTCGCCACCAGCGCCAACCTTGTGTGAATGGTCTGAAAAGCTAATCATTTGCATATCACAGCATGTTCTTCCTTTCGGTTAAATTTCGCGTCTGTAGCACGTCATCTTCGTGGTGTAGCAATTTTAATGGCCAGTAGTGTAGTTAATTGTGTTGTTCTTGTTCTTCTTGGGTGGCGCTGATTATCAGCATGAATGTGCTGTGGCACTACTTAGTGACCATGCCCTTGTACCTTTTTGTACACACGATCTGAGTTCTGTCAATCTGCTCACGTTCCTTGCAAGCCAACCATGTAACTACGTAATCCTCTAGTTTTTATCTGAACTGGTTTAGGCAGCTTTTGTAAAATTTCAACGTTTCTAGTCTTCATGTATAGTATGGTTTCATTTTGCTACATGTATCTTATCTGTAAATATCTGACGTACCTTATGTTTGCTACATGCTAGCACTAAATGCCTTCATATATTTGTGTTACATGTGTATCTATTTTTGATGACAGCTATCTCTGAAACGCGTAAAATGGATTAATAAATGGATACTGGTTTCTAGTTTTCTCTGCATTACAATTCTTTCATCTGTGACCAATTCAGCAAATTGTAGACTACGTAAATTAATCTGCAATATGATGAAGAAGAAGTGGTCAGATGAAAGAATCTGAATGTCCTAGGCCTTAATGAACGCAGAACTTCAAATGAAAGTGAAGTTTTTTGAAAGTTGTCGTGAAATCTTGAATTTTATGAACGAGAGCGCGGACAGTGAAGGACTACTGAAAGCAGCAAAGACCAACACAAAATACCCATTAAAAAATACGAAGCATTGATCGTATTACTGTTGGACATTTTCTTCGGGAGTTTTTATCTCTCTATTTTTTCTGAACCTTGAACTGAATTCATTATATTACCTATAAATGTTCGTTTACAACGTTTAAATGGCAGATCCATACATCACTAATAAAAATGGATAAGAGAAGATCTTCTCTACTTATTCTTGTGTTAGCGAAAAATTTACACTTAATTTGATATGTTTATAAATTCTAGACACAACAAGTTAGTTGTATTGCGTATGAGATTTCTAGTAAACTTTTAGCATTTTCTTCACTCCGTATGGCCAAGAAGTTGTCCAGGACTGGATTTCTTGAAAGGTGGCATTCCTAGCCATCAATCACATTAAACAGTTTAAAAGATATATATTCATTCTACGACTAATTCAATATTTGTGCACTGGAGTTATTTTTACAAGTTTACGTGGCAGTATCAAAAGAACAAGAAAATCCCGAGATCTGCTGCTCTTTATGCTGATAGGTTTACAACACAATTTTTCATTTTCATCGATTTCGATTTCTGGTGAAGCGCGTTTTTATGTGTTGCCCGGGTGAACTACTGCTGCGAATCCCAGTATTTTATCCTCTGTCTCGCCGGCTGGAGGAACCCATAATTTTTAGCAAACTGAGCGTACATACCCGAAAACAAACAATAGCGTACTGTTTCGAAGAAGTGTACAGCATAAACTGTGATTAGAAACGAAGGTTCGAAGTTTTGTCGTCCGCTATTATTGATGAGATCGGTATCTTTTTTCTCGGCACGAGCCGAGGCTGCCAGAAATGTCATTCCAAGGGAAAGATTCCTAACTACTGTTAGATATCTGAGAACTAAATTTGGGTAATTTATTCACTTACTGCTTACTAGTAAGTTTTGTTTAAATACCCGATCGTTTCAGTTACAGTGCAATACACGTTTTTAACGTTCGACTCGGTTTAATTTAGATATACCGATCGAGATATAGTATGGATCGATCTATACCGTTTAGGTACAGAGTCGTGCAGTTGAGTCGAACAGGACAGGTGTGAGCGGAACAACAAATATTGTGCAGTGCGTCGCGAGATACGTTGTGAAGAGTGTCGTGGCTAAATATCCTTTTTCCTCGCGTTACAATTTATTTGCCGCCAACGGTACGATATTATTAAATATGTTTTAGTAATTGGCAAGGAGCACCCTTACCATGAAATCAGGTAAGCACGACCGGATACTCAGTAGAATGCTTACTACATTTAGTAATTCAGTGTAACATCGTTTTGTATGGACTGATAACGTAATAGTGAAGTTTAAACTATGAGTGTAGTAGAAGATGGGCATGTTTCAAAATATTATTTGCAATCAGTAACGTATTTAAACCAAGAAAAAAATCTTTTCGGCTGACTACAGGAAGCTATAGCAAATTAACAGCGTTCGCTACCGTTAGACGTTCGTCGTCGTTGGAGAAACGCACCAAAACTTTTGCAGGTAAAATCAGTGACTGTGCCGGAAGACGTCAACAGGTAAGAATTGGCATTATTTATATATTTCTTAAATTTGGAGCCCATGATACAGCAAGCTTGGTTTATAGTATTGCAAAGGCACTGACTTTCTTAGTGATCAGTGACATGCGAAGGTATTTTTAGTTTTTGCTTAGCGTTAATATTTTTAGTACTGTAAGTGAAGTTCGTTTGGATCGTTTTAATAAGAATTGTTGCCGTGTGCGTCATAGTTTTCACATAGTTGATTAAATGATGCGTTCTGTTATCTTACATTTAAGAATTCGTGGCGAAATAAGATTATGCTGCTATCTTGAAAGCTGCTTAAAGAAACATGTTGATTTTCGTGTACTATATGTCGTGGAATAATGTGAATTATTATGCACAGTGCGAATGTTACACTACCGAGTTCATATTCGGAAGATGGCTGCTGCTAGGTTTGTAATCAGTGATAGGATATTAAATTTATGGACTTTGTATAACGTGGGAAAATTATTTACGGAACATTAAATTTGACATCCCATTATGACCATCAATGAATGATGCTTCTAATGTGCTGTAGAGTGCATTTAAGGAAACATCGGTTCGAATGTACCACAATAAAGGGCTCTAAACACATCCAAAGTTATCGGTCGTCGAATAAATTGGACGCTTCCCGATCTTTCTTATTGTCTGGCGGTCGGTTGGGCCTGCCAATCCAACAGCCTTTCTGCCCTTTCCCCACTTCACACAACAAATTGCCCCGCGTGCAGTAGATGGGCCAAGCTGTTATTTCGAAGTATCGGTTGTCACGAATACGGTTTGTTTATACAAATTTTCAGTTATAAGTAGCAGTTTCTTTTACTACCATATTCGCCAGACGGGATTTACTTAAATAAGTAGGTGCAATCCCTCAGCTTAATTTATAAGTATAATTAAAACTGGTAGGAATGTCTGCTGAATCACGCCACAGCCCTAGCTGATAAATTGCCTATTACATGTTTTAATGGGTTATCGGTGTTACGTATTTCATGCACATAGGTTGTCAGTTGCTATTAAAAATTCTCGAAGCTGGTAAACAAATTATAAGTTCTGTCACAGAACTATTAAAAGTGAAATGTTAGACGCGCTTTTGCAAGTGTGAACTAATACTGTAGGCAAACTTCGAAGATTAATTTCTGCTGCTGCAGGGGCCGTGAAATAAAACATTACAATAAACGCAACATGACAGATTCGTTTATCCCAGTGCAAGACATTCCAATTGAGGAAATGAGAATGTGGTTTCAGTGAGACCTGAAAAACTACCAGATTTCGGCTAAATTTCTTAAGCTACCGGTAGGGCCTTAGGAGTGTGGGTGACAAATTACATTTTTCAAAGGCTTGCGAGTGTCGCATACCTTCCGTTTAGCATTTTATAACCGCTTCGAAAAGCTAAAAAGTATAAAACTTCTCCTAGCTCCACAAAGATTCCTAATCCCATACGGATAGTCTCGAAAATTTGTGGAGTTTTAAAAAGTGTGCCAATACTTCTTAAAAAAAAAGAATGGGCACATAATAAACGATGGATGCACGAATAGTTGCCCTAAATCCCCAACAACTTTATGGCGTTGTAAATGATAGCGACCGTTGATTTTTCTCAACGACTTTTACTCTCTACACTCTTTGCTGTTATACGTTGCATCCTCGCCACATTTTTGGTTTTAAATCTTACAACTATTATCACATCTATCGAAAATTCAAAAGCACGGATTTTCGGGGCTGACGGTATGAGGTAGGGATCTGTATGGGCTAGGAGAAATTTCACTTTTTAGTCTGTTTTAAAAACCTGTTAGCAAGTTCGTTCTTAAAATAATTTTTGTCTTGCGTGTGAAATTTTTAAATAGATCTCACTTTGATATCACAGCAGACATTTTGTGAAGTTCAGGTTTTTCATCTGCGTCAAGTAATACGTTGCTTCTGCTACGTATATACCGTATCGCGAAAAACCCACGAAGGTACAAATATTCTAAAAAGTCTTACCAGCAATGATTCTTACAGGGAAACATTCGGGAATGGAACAGGAAAAAGGGGAAATAGTGGTACCCAAACGACCCTGCGCTACACACCAGATGAGTTGTCCGCTACTGCGCGGTGTTGAAAGTGCCATGTCTCTAGTTCACCGGGAAGTTAATCTGAAATAAACTGAGTGGAACCTCCTGACGGCCGGCGGTTATTTCCGTAGAAGTACGAAAACACTTCAACCCAGATTTTGTCTGGAGATATTATCGTTTACTACGACCTACTGCAGTGCAGGACAGTTAAGTTTCTAAGTTACCAGTAGTGGTAGCCGTAACTCCCAGAAAAACAGATTTGAGAGCCGGAAATAACTGCTATGGAAAAAGTCAAAGGCATCTACTGATACTTCCACAGTCGTACGAATTCGAAGTGATCACTGTCATTATATAGCATGAAACACGACACCCTTCGATAAAGATTGTGCATAGTCTGACATTTTCGTGAGCTATAGAATCCTATAGATGATCAGTCCCTTCGCTCTGTTCATTTTCATGGTCGAAAAGAAGGGGTAAAACAGTTCGCGCAACACACTATTGGCAGTTATTTCAATAGCTCCTAGTCAATGTTGCCGTTGCCTAAAATTTAAAGTATGTAGCCGGTGTTAAAAGTTCCGCTAGTTGTGTAAAAAAGTTCACTAAATTTTCTTAAGGGCAAAGGTATCTGGGCAGGAAGTTATTTTCAGCTCTTGGTTATTGCCAGATAATGTACTAAGATATTTTTAACCATATTTTCCTATTACTGTAGCGATATTTTACGAACTTGGTATGAAAGGCTAAAAATCATATTGATTTATTGGTATATGGAACTGAAAGGGCGTTAATATCACGAATTAGTTCTAACATGTACAGTTAAAAAAATCTAAAACGAATTAAATTCGAAAAGATTCTTAGATGTTCCACTCAACCGAAATTGCAAATTATTCGTGTCTCGGGTTTACGAACTGAAATGAGAAGAGTATACTTTCAGCTATTAAAATTTCATACTTCTAATTGTGATATTATTAAATATGTACGCTGTGACATTCAACTTACTGCATTGAAAGCCCTGATAATGCTCTGATTCCAACTTTCGTGAGACCAACCCCGAAATAGGGGAAAAATTGGTGGTTCCCTGGAAGTCAACGCCACCCACTTTAAGATTTCACGGCTGGTCCCACAGTAAATGTTGTTCGCAATGAGTACATTGATTGGCCTTTTGATGTTGCATGACATGGTGTATATATTATGCTACGCTTTCATAATAGAAAATGATTTAGTTAAATGTTTTACTTAATTTAAAAATCATATAGGAAGTCTTCAGTATCACCAACCTTGTTAACTTTAAAGTTTAAGTCCCTCAAGTATCTTTTGGTACACTGGACTCGCATTCGGGAGGACGACAGTTCAATCCCGCGTCCGGCCATCCTGATTTAGGTTTTCCGTGATTTCCCTAAATCGCTCCAGGCAAATGCCGGGATGGTTCCTTTGAAAGGGCACGGCCGACTTCCTTCCCCATCCTTCCCTAATCTGATGAGACCGATGACCTTGCAGTTTGGTCTCTTCCCCCAAACAACTCTATCTTTTGGTCTTCGTTTATCGACTTGGTTAATAACACGATTTGGGAGATCATAAATCAGACAACTTATGTTCTTAACGTTGAGCTGGTTTCTGATAATTTACGGTTAGAGCGTGTGTTCCGAAGTTTATCACATATTCATGACGCTAAACACACCTACTTCGGTGTTAAAATGTGGTAAGGATGTAGTACCAATAGCGAAATCACATTTGTGACCTTATTTGTGCACACAAGCTGTTGTAATTTTTTAGACTGAACAGAAATTTAATAGTGAAATAAAACATATACATTAAGAAAATGATTGATACGTTTTCAGCTCTTAACTGTTTACAGTTCTGGCCTAAAGATTAAACCCTAGATATTTCAGGAACAATTTTTCAAAATATGCTATGGTTTTTACTTAACGATTCCCTGTATTGTTGCAAGGGTATGCATGCGTAAATGGCATTTCATTTCATTCTTTGCCATTGTATGTAGTGAAGATTATGTTCTTTGCGCCTAAGATTGCTAGCAGATACGTAAAAATTTCAGGAAAAATAGATTGTCTACGTATCTACGTACCACACCCTCCCCACTCCCAGGACATTGAAGTTTGCCAGATTCGACGTCTTTATTGCCATGGACTCATCTTAAAGTGAACATAAGTACTAATTTTAAATTCAAATGATTTTCATTGTTATTTGTACTTAATACTAGCACTGAAGAGTTACTGTGTACAAGAAGTTGCTACCGGTTCCCTGTGCACAGTTACGTTTAAAAAATCACACGTTTAAAACACAGCGTAGAAAAAGTATTAATATTTTCCACTAAAAAAATGATAGGTTCTGTTGATACATTGTCACACGCCTTCAGTATTTTAACAGTTGATCGCCTCAGTTAATTAGCTCAAATATTTTTATACTCAATTTAGCGCTTTGACCATTATGAGAACCAGGCGTTTGGTTCACAGATCTGAAACTTTCATGGCAGTGATTTCTGCTGCTGGCGCTACTGCCAGCTATACTGAACCACACACACACACACACACACACACACACACACACACACACACACACACACACACACACACAAAATATATCAAGACCAGATGCGAGAGGTTATGCTGAGTTCTGAGAATTTCATACATGCACTATCGAAGTCATGAACTTCCAAACACCGCATCAGTGCTGATACCATTCCAGTGTCATCAGAACTCTCCAGCGACTGCAAAGCTAAAACCGCACGCTACTTTTTGTTTCAGAGGATCTTAACTACGATCACGGGAAATTTCTTGATGCATAAATCGGTTGATTCATCTAATAATTTGTTTTCGATGACCTACGTCATTTTTGAACTGAGGTGCTAGTATGTAATTTATTAGCTCTGCGCATTTGGCTCGATATAATTTCATGTGATCTTTCGATTTAGAATGCTTCAAGCATCTTTTACACACCAGTAAAGTCCCCCCCCCCTCCCATCCTCTTTTATCCACACCTACCCTCTCTCTGCCCCCCTTATCCCCCGAGTCCTTTTGTATTTCCCTCCTCTGCCTTTTCCCATTCCCTCTCGCGTCTGCCCTGCCCCTCCCCCCCCCTTAGGAGTCCTTTCCCTCCTTTGGTTCCCCCCCTTTAATTTTTCCTCTCCTACCTCCTTGTTTTCCCCCTAATCTGTCCAGGTCGACCACCCCCCCCCCCCAAATCAGCCATAGGCTATGGTATGTCATCTTTGTGCCGACATTTTAGTGCAGTGTTTACAGTGAGTGTTAAGTGTTGTGTGTCTTTTCCGAAGTGTTGCGAACGGCCATCATACTGTCGCTGGGTGTGATTTTATCTCTTGCGAACAGAAACCAGACTGTCGCCATGTTTTTTGTCCGTCTACTATGTTACCTGTCTGCATCCGCCGTTTTACAATTTACGTCCCAGTTTTATCGCCTGCTTTTGTTTCTTAACTTCTCCTTACATTTTAAAAAGTTTGTAGGCTACAGAGCGGCGTAATAAGCTGCTGCCAGCCCGCCCCCTTCGGGGGGAATCGAAATACAATAAAGGAAAAAAAGTAAAGTGATGTCGGAAATTGAGCTGTGTTCAGCAATGTACTAAGCTACTGTCCACTGGGCCCTTGCACAAGAATTAAGTCTTCACTGATACTGGAGAATGTCAGTTGCTTATTTTTCCGAAGTTAGTTCATATTTTGCTCCGTTTTTTCGTTTCCACCCGCTTCGAGTCGTTATTTTTGCATACATTTTGGACTCGCAATAGCTACCACAGGCTGTAGTTGTTACCTGGCACCGCCTTCAGCCAATGTTCGAACTCCACGTAGTTTCCCCCCGCTTTTCTATTACCCTGGTTGTAGACCTTTCTCTTAATAATACCAATAATTCCACACAATAACCATCGTAACACAACCAAAAATTTGTAAATAGCTGTAAGTAAAACTGCTAAATATCGATATAACTAACTTGAATGACATAACAAAAGTCAAATTCCGATAAATTATTCCAGTTCGCAATCATTGTTGAGTAACAAAGCTCCCACAGTTTTTATGCAAGGTCGATACTGCAGTACCGCCGAGCGGCTGGTCTGCGCAAACACTGCGAAATGCTTGTGCACAGCGTAAATGAAGTGCAGCACATTAAAAATGCGATCGTATTTCTGGCTTTGGCGTTATAAATTGTAGTACCTGCCAAAAATAACTTTAGATTTCTAAACAATGATAAGGTGTGAATAATTATAGGAATTAAAAAATGCTCACTTGAGCGTACTTATAAACACACTTACGCTTCCGGTAAAATATTAAACTTACTTCGCTCTTACTGTCATCAGAATTTCGACTCTGAACGAGACTCAAAAAAACCTTTACCATATTTTCATGTTACTTCTATGTAATCTGCTGACAGTTTCTGAAAGCAGAGAAGCATAACTGTCGACAGGTTTCTTAGTATGTCCCTGCTAAAACACTAGTACTTGGTTTCATACTTAAGTTTCATTAAAAATGAAAACTCTTGTCTTTCTGTGTGTTCGTGATAGATTAAGGGAATACGTAGATATTTTTCTTCATAATTAAGATAGCTACATATAAATTCACAAATTGTTATCAGTAGGTTGTGAGAAAGTTCATGGAAGCAAGGGAGCGTTTTGGATCGCATTAGACTGCATTATACGAGTATAAACGAAGAGTTAGTGTCTAGCGGATACTGGTAGTGCAAGGTGTTCAAAGGTACAATATGCGTGCGTAGAGTTTTCCCCATAGAGTAATAATTTTCCCCTCCCCAGAATCAGAATTAGGGAAGTAAAGTCAGTTGATATTGGGTAGGAGCAACACTGAGGATACAGCAATGATATATAGTAGACAATGAACACGAATTATGTCTTTTGCGATTTACAACTTGTGCTGGGTGTAATTTAAGAAATGGACATCAGCTAAATAAGAAATCACAGGCAGACTTGTAGGAGAACTAAACGTCACAGGTGGTAACAGAATGAAGTTATATTTTGATACCTGGGAAGGTATAAACGCGACGAGGCCTACAGGGCGTTCAAGAGACGTAGTAGCAGTTAATTGCGTGATTGCAGAAACTCGCGAAACAAATTACAATCGGCGGAGCGGGCAAGGAAATACCCCTACCACGTGGATATATTAGTAAGTTCGTTTTAAACTTAAACAAGTCAGGCCACAATCCCTTTCTCGGCTAACAAAACATTTTCGATGATACGATTATGTATCTGCTACTGCGAAACGCACATGTTATACTGCTCAGAGATTATATTAGTATTCTGTTGAAATTAATAGAAAACAGGGTACAACTTTAAATAAATTTTCCAGTTAGTGCCAACGTTGATATTCCAAAGCAGCCAGACGCTGTTTCTCGACTTATCTGATGGCATTCGTCTGTCACTACAGTCCAGCTGCTTGAAGAGCTAGCACCGCTGCAGTTATCAAAAGGTTCTGCTGTGTTGCCCTATAGAGTTTGTCAACCAGTAAAATGTTCCTGGTACCGGGGATTCCAGTTTTATTTGATTCGATGTTAACGTTAGCAGTATCAGAAGTTGAAAATACGATAAGTGCATGACTGTAATAAATTTCTTTAATCATGTTTGGCTAGTCCCACTTCTAAACTAAAAAACTTTGCTCCATTTGACCATCTAACAAGTCGCCAGAAGTCGCTGAACCAGAATTTGTCCGCTAAAACTTCATAAAATCGTTAAGTGTTAGCAACTTTGTCACTAGAACGGCATCCCTGCTTCTAGTCTGAGGAGTGGCTGTTACAGTAATTCCCATTCCTTAGTATCTTACTTCTACTAGCTATGTTCTGCACCACTAGCGTGCATGCTGCCTACCGAGATTTTATCCAAATCAACGTTTAAAATATACCAAAAATGTGCCAAAGTTTACGAGACATTCCGAATGCCAACAAGTATTAAACTACAAATAAAATCAATTAAGGTAGCAACTATTTGCTGAAATATCTGGCTATATGTTATAATTTCCTCACCGAAACACCCGTTGATTCATCAATTAACGTACTGTATTCCTGATATCCAATGTCGCCTACCAGTTATCGATAAAAATGATGCCAATACGTTTTTGATTGTATTTGCGCCTCTTTTATCTCTGTGCTCGTAAGTCAGGACTAGCTCGCTGAATTTCCTCCATGCACTAACGATAAATCATCATTTACCAAAGTAGAAGCATGCTCATGTACAAATATAGCTACTATGTTTCAAACCTTCCGCGTGTTTAGAGTACTCCTATTTTTCGGAAACTTAATCTTTGTTCGACCTTTTAATGGTCCCAAAGCTTTGATCTTTCGAACACGAAAGATGTTCTTAACAGTAGATTTTAGTCACAATATTGCATTTGCAGTGCTCACTATAACTTTAGTGCAGTCGTTTTCGGCGCGTTGAAGCCAGTAATCAACGACAATGACTAATTTCGCGGTCATTGTTAAAATATTACTAGTGAACTCTAATCACTAATCACTTGACCACTTCGCATGAATTAGTTGTTAACGAACAACAAAATCAACAAATAATCTCTGATCTAGTTTTGTAAGATAGTTTTGGCTTTGAAATTCCCGGATTCCCCTGTCCATCGACAATGACAGACGTAGACTGTCCGATGTGTCTAATTCTAAATTGGCAGCTATGGTGGTATGTAGCACTATCCGACCCTCTTCATGACTGATGATCGTCTCTGTACGGGCGAATATATACGATGTTCAAAATGTCTGTGGCAGATAGCGAGGCAGACAAGAGCAATGACACTTTGATTCACCAGCAGTAAGGGACCTTCTGTTCCTTTCATTACTGTTATTTATTACGACTATTAATGCTACAAATATACGATGAATATCATTTGTTTTGTATTATCCTGATATATTCCCTCAAGCAACTGTAAATCATATTGCAAGTTTCAGGAATCACTTTCGGGAGTACTTGCGAGGATAAAACAGCACTGAGATCCTCCTTATCCAGAGAGTAGAAACCGTAAGCCACTTGCAAAATCTCTCTCTCTCTCTCTCTCTCTCTATTTCTTATCCTTGTTACCTCTAAAATATCTGAGGAAAATCCCAGATTTTGTGTCAAAAGCGTCATCTCGTCGAACATAACGTCAATGAACTTGTTAACAGTTGGCAACCATAGATACGAAAAGTCAGCGCTCCAATCGTGGAGTGCAGTTGGTGGAAACTGCTGCGAAATTGATTTGTAGGTTTGTGGGACGCTAATTTGCTTAGTATGTAAGGTCCTTGAAATGTCAACAAGAATAAGGAATGTGACAATCGTATTAACCAGTTACGTTGATCATAACCTGTGAATGGAACACACCTGGCAGCCAGGGTTTTGTGTGAAATCACTACCAACCACAGCGATTTAAGAATGTTGCAGTAGCGCTCATTTAGTGTGTGTTAATTCTTCGAACCCCTGCACAGTCATGGGCCAATTCTTGGGAGGCTACTCCCCTGTCTAATAAACTTCGTGCAATTAAGGTGACACCAGGCCCGTGGAGTTCTTCCTTTCGCCTCTCCCGAAAGGACTCGACCACACTGTTTCGTCTCCGCATTGGCCATACCAGGCTGACCCATGGTTTTCTTTTGCATGATGAGCCACCCCCACTATGTAGTTGTGGAGCCTTCCAGTCAGTAGCCCACATTTTGGTTGAATGCCCCCATCTTTTGGCTCTGCGTGCTAAGTACAGGCTCCCCCACACTTTACCTTTGATGTTGGCTGACGATTCCCAGATGGTCTCTCTGGTTCTCGGTTTCCTCCGGGAAAGTGGTTTTTATTCTCAGTTTTAAGGTTTTTAATCTCTCTGGTGTTGGGGCAGGGCGGTGAGTGTTTGGGTGTCTCCCACTGTAAGCAGTGATACGAGATTCCCGACTGCCCTCCCTGACCTAAATCGTCTTTTCTTCCCATTTTACTCTGTTTTTACCCTTTTTTTAAGGCTTAGTTAGTCTTTCTATTCCCATACATACTTTCTACATTCTAGCAGTTGTACCTTTTACGTCACAGGTGGTCTTGCCTATGCTGCTTCAGCATAGTGTTGGGTTCGTTCTCTTACCGACTTCCCTCATTTTGTTTTTTACCAATGACAACATGACTGCCCTTTTACGTTTTTACCTTTTTCCGTTTTATTTTTCTGACTTTTCTGAGATGTCCCATTAGCGGAATGGAGCCTATTTGAAGCAAGGGACTGATGACCTTGCTGTTTGGTCCCTTAAACCTCAAACAACCAACCAACAATCAACCTTCGAACCCCTGCGGGTCTGGGAGTTAGAATAGGCCTGAAGTATTCCTGCCTGTCGTAAGATGCGATTAAAAGGAGTCACACGTTTCGGCCTTTATGTGATGGTACCTGTAGGGTTTGACCTCCAATTTCAAAATTTTCCCGACAAGCGAGCCAATTGGGGAAGGGTGCCTTACATGGTGCATAGCGTCCATCATCAGCTGAGACGTCTCGCATCCTTTTTCGACGTGGATCTGCACTTCCGCAAATTCTCCAGCTGTTGGGAGAGGTCACCCTCCTGGGTGCGTTTTCCTCCATCCTCTGTGCAGTATTGCTTTCTGCGCTGTCGACAATAAGACTTCTTAGCTCGTTTGCACCTGATATCCAGCACGTTAGCCAGTCCGTTGTGGTGGGGCCATCATGTACCCTGTTGCCTGTAGCCTCCTGGCCACACAGAGACCGCTCTGCTGATGCCTGCGCCGTTAACTCCCCACGTATGCCAAGGGGTAGATGCCCATCCCCCTGGGGCATTGACACTCCCGCCAATGGCCATCCTGCCAGGTGGCTTTTGCTGCGGCTGGGTGGCACTCGTGGGGAGGGCCCCTGGTTGGAGTGTGTGGCATCATAGTGGGTGGCACATTAAGTGTAGACAATCTCTTGCTGGTGGTGAAACACCAGCAGTCTCTAAGCATTAACGAGCTCTATTCAACGCACAGAAGTACGACCTCAAATCGTTCCCCTCCCTGGCCACGTCATGGGAGGAACGTCAGGCTAAGGATGGCAGCGGATCTTATTCGCCCTGGTATCTTGTATGTGCGAGACCTAATTGGGAATCTTCATTGCTGATGAAGCTTCAGTTTTTTGTTGAGCATTTAGAGGACAAGTTTGGGGAGGTGGAGGGCTTGTCCAAAATGAGATCTGGGTCAGTCTTGATCAAAAAAGCTCGCCAGACTGCAGTATTCTCCAGAAAGAAAGGAAAATTATGGAGTACAAGAACCTGGACCTACTGACCTACACTGAGGTTAAGAGAAAATTTCAACGCCTGCATCTTGTGCATATGACATCGTCTTACGCCGCCGTTGCAACAGTTTTGGCACCAACAGCTCCGCCAACCCCTTTCACCTCTGAGCTGGAAGACTATACCTGCTCTCTTGACGGTGAGGGCATTCCCCCTCCTGTCGCTCCTGCACAACCTACTTCGGGAGTAACATTCCTCCACCCTCCACCCTCCAGCCCCCCACCCCGTCCCTGAACCATCAGGGACGTCTGTCCCCACTTCTAAGACAGAGAAGCATAAGTCTTCTTCGGCTTCTCTCGCTAGGAGGGGCCCCTTGGGTCACTCCCTTCACAGGTTTCTGCTAGTGGAAAAGGTGACACCCACCAGTGGCTGAAGTGCCCAAAAGCAGCTGGTTATAGGGCTTCACGCTCATCCTCAGTCCTGGAGATGGAGCCAGTGAAGTCTTCCCAGCCAGGGAAACCCAAGGAGCAGCGAGAGAAATCCAAAAAGAAAACCCCTAAGACAAAGGAAGTTGCGGTCGCACTCACACCACTGCTGCTTACAAGCTCTGCGTCTGAGCATGGGGTGGAGATTTTGGCGTCCACTCAGGACCTAGATCTCACCAGATCATCACAATGGATAGACTGCTCAGGCAGTATGTCGGTGGCAGCAGGTGTCTGAGGCATGAACTACCTCAATGAATGTTCCATGCCTTCCCAGTCTCACGATGACGTCATCCTCCATTGGAATTGCGGCGGGTTTTTTCTACAAACTAGCTGAACTGCAGTGCTGCTATCTGCAGTGCCGTATATGGACCCCTGCCCTCTGTGGCTATAAGGGATATTATAGGAACCGTAGTGACTTTGATTGAGAGTCAGCTGGAATTTGTGTTTGTCTTAAGCTCAGTCTGTCGTGAAACTGCCCGTTCAAACCCCTCCTGAAGCTGTGGCTGTTAGAATATGGACAATGCAGGAAATAACAGCGGTGTATATGGTCCTTCAGATGGTTCAGTACCCCTGAATGTATTTTCTGCACTGATTGATAAACTCCCTAGACCGTTCCTACTTTTGGGAGATCATAATGCCCGTAACAGCTTGTGGGGTGATACTTTGCTTACTGGAATAGCATTATGTGTGGCATTTTGTAACATGTGAAGTAGTGCATGCTGTCGCATACATATACATTCTGCTGTCAAGAATGAATGGCTCAAAATGAAAAAAATATTTTAGTGGGTGGAAATGTGAAGAATGTTCTTTGTTCATTTCTTTAACACATTGTGTTACACGCTAATGCTGGTATTCGAAAAAAGTTAAATATTGATAAGTTACGTAATATATATTAATGTCTTAGGAAATAGCGGTAATACTAATGTTCTTGTAAAAATAACGTTCTTTCGTGACCGAACCGCAGTTAAGTTCTTTTGTTCTTGCCCTCAAATAGCATTTTTACCTTTCAGAGGGCAATTACTACAGGCTGGAAACTACTGACCTAGTCGAAAGCCAGCGCCGCTTGCGTTGAACTAGCCTTGAATACGGCGCCGCCTGGAGTGGAGGCTGTGAGTGATGGTCCATCTCAGACTGCTGCGATAGTTCCATATCGCTGTCGGACATGGTTACAGCACTACCCACATTTTCCCAATAATAAATGCATTACCTGCCATAAAAAATCAGTGACTTCAAAATAATGCAATGTAGCCACGTCAGATGAAGTGAAGGGTATATTTCAAGAACTAGACGAGTCTAAAAAGCACAATTTTCAGGAACTTGAGAAAAAACAGCCCAGCTTCATTTGTGTTGAACGATAAAAGTTAATATTCTCTTTTCATTTATGCTCCCTAACAGCTTTTCATCGCAAATGAAAGCCTATATTTTTAGCGATTTAGTTGAATCTATGCTGAAACCTTTTGACTTCCCTGGTTTTTGCGGAAAAATTAGTAAAGTTAAGCAATAAAAAGTACTTAGTCTTCAAATATGTGTATTTCTTGCATAACAACTGACAAGATACAGGTTATTATTTGAAACTAAACATTCCTGGTGATCGATCACTTTTACCATAAAAATTATCGTTATCAGTCTCGGCACTCCTCTGCAAGTTGGTCTGCGAGTACAGTTCCTCCAATAAAGACTAACAGTACTTCCGATGTACAGCGTTCTTCCGGTACTATGAGAGTCAACAAGCCTCTTTCCTTAGCAGGCTGCAATCCAGGTGGTAACTCAGAGCTTTGGAAAATTAATTTCTCGTTGGGTTTTGCTCTCGTAATGACTATTTTGCAAGGCCAAAAGTACGCTTGCCGCTGGTTAACGTGTTACCTTCGTCGAGCATCCTCTTCCTAACTGCGATTACAGAGGGGCATTGGTGTCTTCAAGGACAAAGGTTCCTCGGCTCTGCTTGTTGACGAGATATGGAGCTTAGGGTCAAGCCGTGTAGGGTACTTTCTTGCTTCTATCGCTTCATCACACTTTAAAGGTAATTCAGAATATTTGTAATTTTTATAAACACGTTAGAGAATAGCGATCTAAATGAAATACTTTTAAACTATCTTCAAATCAGCTGTCTGTATGTCCATATTTTCAGAGACGGTTGTGAGACTCGGCTGTTCAGTACCGAATGTCAAATCACACCTTTCAGCAGTCTAAACTTTATTGAGCTACCAGTTCCGGTGATTTCCTCCGCCATCTTCGGAATCCCTGACCGACGTGTAAGAAGGTTCCAACCTCGGTTGCGATCAACATAAAGGCCAGCATCTGTAGAATCATGCTTGATACAGATGTCTTTGAATGCTGGCCCGTATGCTGATCGCAACCGTTGTTGGAATCTTCCTACACGTTGGTCAGCGGGACTGAAGACGGCGTAGTAATCGCCAAAACTGGTACCCCAATAAAATAAATTTAGAAATTAGACGGATGAAAGGCGCTTGATTAGACATATTGAGATCAGTCTATCAAATATAAGTACATCTACAGACTTACAGGGACATCTAACAAGAGCTGAAAGCTGAAAGATAAACGTAAGAATAATAAAAAGAAAATCCGCTCGCTGGTTGCAGGTAGAAGGGTTGGACGGAGCAGGTACAGTAAGATGAAACACGACCGTTGAGTGCTGGGTAGCATGGAGACTGTAGGTTAAATGGGACTCCGCCCACCGCCTTCCACACGACGTAGATAGCAGCCAGTGGGGATGACACTAAGTAAAAACGTCACGAAAATAAAATACAATGCAGTAGCATAAAAAATAAAGGTGATATCTAAACCAAATGACAAAAAACCGTTGGAGGAAGTAACTCGACAGAATATTCATTAAATTACAGCTAGTAGACAAACAGCAATAGCTTCTGTGAACGAAGACTGCCCTCAATGAGTAGTCTGTTAACGCTGCGTCGCTAAAAAACATAATCACAGCAAAGATAGACTGAGGGGTTGTTGCTTGGTGTAAACAGCGTGAAAAGTATTGATATCAACTTTACGAGGAATGGACGTAAAAGCCTCTATCCACTTTTGAGTACATCGTGGGAGAATATGGTGATCAATGTTATTACTAATAGTTACTATTAAGATCAATCTTGATCACAAATTTATTTTTTTCTGGTAACCGGTTTCGACCACGCCTGTGGTCATCTTCAGACCAAAATGCTGTATGAGCAGGAGCCTCCTTCTGGTTGTAAATCACTGCCAGATAGAGCAGCGAAAGTCTTATTTATATACTGGAGGCTTCGCTCACTTTCGACAGAATGTCATCGCTAACCACTGGGTTAAATCAAATAATGTAAAATTTCGTAATGAACAATGAGAAGAATGAAAAATAAAAATACATGGAACTTAGCTGGTTCAGCAGTTATGGTCAGATAAAATATGTAAAATATTAAACATATGAGATAAATAAAAATCGTTTAGACAGTACATTGGTTACCCTCTCTGGGCCTTTTGGAGACCCATTTAGAAGCTACTAGTTGCCATGGTAAGTATACACCATTTCAAAGATGTGACAGCAGGCTACTCTCCAACGAGGCTTTTATAATATCGTTAGGCAAACAGTCACGGCAGACGACGTACCATTAACAGCAGCATGTTATGTGAACGATAGACGCTCTACCAGGGCGCTTTCCATTAAGGAGGCTGCAAAAATCTTTGACGTGTAGTGGTAAATGCTACACAGATAAAATTTCAAGGTGTAAAGACATCCATTTGTATAGATTATTAGAGACAATAATTAGTTATTGCAAATGAAAATAGAGGGCACATTACTTGTGCATAAAAATACTGCCTATGACGCTCCTACATATATAGCAAATTTTACATGTGACAATATTAAACAGCCGTGCTATGTTTTATTTTACATGCCGGTCCTATAAACAAAATATAGTTAATGTATAAAAGTAGTACTAAAAGACTAAGAATAAAACAATGACAATGTAAGATACAGATAATTAACAGGTACCTGTGACACACTGAGCAGGTGACATGCATCATTGGTCACTAAAATATTTTGTTTCTTAGTAAAATGTAAAGGAAAAGGAAAAACTTAAGAGACAGACTTCGTTATCATGGAATAAGATCACTTGCACATAAGTATATGAAAATTTTAATGAAACATACAGAAACATAAATCGTGTACATACCATTAGTCAGAAAGTAGAGGGAATTTAAAATACAGTGCTACATGCTGTAGTGTCGGAATATTAAAAGGACTAGAAATTTGCACTATGTAGTCTTAAAGGGAGACAGAAGTAAACATTCGAAAAACACATTGTCAGTCGCAAAATAATAAAGTTTACAAAGTATAAAATGTTCTATAAAGATCTGAATAATTTTTAACAAATGAGAGAAGTGAGCATTCCAAAGCAAATAGTCAAAGCTCAAAGAAATATATTTCTTTGAATCCAAGCTGCTCATTCAAAACAGATAACGGTTTACTTCTATAAAGTGAACACATTTCAATTTCTTCTAAAGTATTTAGCAGAAGCCCTTTTGGTACATTCTATAATATTTCGAAATTGTTCGAAATGTAACACACAGAGTGATTGTATTCATGAAGAGGCTGACCAAATATTGAGTTGGTGGGTGCAGTACCAATAGTATGTTCCTTAAAACGTGTTAGAAAGTTACGGCCAATTTGGCCATTATACTGTTTCTCACAGTCGTTACATTGTATTTTGTTTACGCTGCACTTCTGATATTTGATCATCGGATTGTGTATTTTTCATCTTTAGTAGGTTGTTGGTTTTGAATGCTATTGTCACATTTATATTCTTAAATAATTTATTTATTTTATCTGAAATGAGTCCCATGTACGTCATTTTAGTAAATCTCCTCTTGGAATTTATAACAGCATAATGAGTTCGTTGTAATTTTTGATGTAACACGTCAACCTCATGAGCATTATAGTTGTTAGCAACTTCTGTTTTAAGGTATCAGTTTCCTTCTGGATTGCGTCAGGTTGAAGAGGTAATTTCAGTATCCTATTTAAAAAAATGCTATTTTGCATTTTAATGGATAGCATGATGTGGCATTTAGTATTGCGTCAGTTCATGTGGGTTTTCTGTAGATAGTATTCTGTTTTCCGTTCTTGTTTTCAATTGTGAGGTCCAGTAAATTAATATTGTTATGACTTTAATGTTCTACTGTAAACACAAGCTTTGGATCTAGATTATTTAAGTTGTCGAATTTTACTGTGTTGACCAATGTTCTGTTTCTTTTGCTGCCATTTAGGCCACAATCCTGTGTCATCAGTGAGGACACGCTGCTGTAATGGGGTAGAAGTATGTGATTTTTAAAAGTTTGAGAACAAAGAGTTGTACAGAATCTGATCCATTGTTTTTATTCTGTCAAAGGCACTCATGAGATCAAAAAAGTTAATTTTGCATTTGATCCTCTTCATGAATTTTGGACCCTTTTAGCCTCATGCTATGACGCAAATACAGCGTCATGCACTCATCTGACAAGTTATGAATGGCGCTTTCACATGAACACCAGGTTTTTTAAGTGTAAAGATATCTATATATTGGGATTTTTATAATCACATGCACAGCTACATTCGTCTTTCGCTGAAGTGAGTCACATTATGCATGTATCTGAGCTTGATAACCCAAATCTGTGTTGAAAGTGTTGAAAATAGAACAGTGTGATTTGAAGGATAAATTAATCTGATACAGGTTAAGAAAACGATGTATGCCAGTAAAATATTTCAGAAAAATATCTTACTGCGATTGTCCATGATTAATGCGATTCTGTTAGTAGTGGGGGAAAAGAATCAGCGTGTTTTGTTAGTGTGTGTTGCCTGCGTCAGTGGTAAGTTTACATTCAGGGGCAAACCTATGTTCTTTTTGATAGACAGGTCCTCAGCCTATTCTGCTAAGTGGATTATGATCACCTGGGGATAATTGGCCCTTCATGTATTGTTTGGTTAAATTGTTTTACGGGTAACCTTACTCCTGTCTCCTCCCCTCTCGTAAACCTGGCACCACTTAAGATATCAAATTGACTAATTAAATTGACTGAAAAAAAATTGTGGGAATAGCTGAATTCACTTCGGGTATTAATGAGCTGCTTCAGGTTATTCGAATAGCTTTCCCGCTACCACTGCATCAGTTTGACTAATTAAATCGACATCCCTCAGTTTTTCCTTGCCCCTCCCTTCTGGAAATTCTGATTGGTGAAAATCGATTGCAGTGTATAGAATACTGTTTAAACAATTGACAGTGAGTGGATATTGTTTAAATAAACAATTTACTGGACGCAAGGTTGTGTATGGAATATATATTAAAGAATTTGCCGGAAAATTGATTGCTGTGTGTGGAATATTTAAAAAAACTGCCGTGATTTTTCATTTCGATCGCGTAAGGAAACGCGTAATTACACTGTCAAAGATGGGTTAAACATCTCAAACTTTCTCGTGCTGGAAGAAGCCATGTGCTGGGCCGCTCCACACTGGCCACTGGGAGCCTCAGGGCGGTGCTAAGCGCTTCTGGCACGCTGGAAATACCCACAGCCTTCCTCCTTATCCATGACGCAGTTTCTTTTTGGGACTCGCTTACCCTTGTCCTTGAAGGTGAACTGCATCAGTACATGTACACGAGCAGTTTCGGTGCTGGCTATCCCCAGATAGTGGTACTTGCACGTAGACTCATCTCAGCCAAGTGGCATCAGTCAGTCATTAAATGGTAATCAGAATAGCAGAGGAAGGATGGGATTGAATCGACAGCATCGATGTACTTTAATAAGCACGACAGTTGATAGTGCGACCAGTTTGAGCAATTTTACCAGCTTTTTCATAATTTCGACAAAAACTGATATGGCTACATGCTACCAAATTTCTGTATCATCACTAATCCACCCCTCCACTACTTCGTGAGTACCACATACTAGACTGGAAATGTGGATAGATGACTGTGCAGTACGTTCGTTCATTGTTAATTTTCGAAAGTAAACAGCAAAATATACCAGACAGCGCCCTGTACCGATCTACATATTTCTAGCACTTCGATCATAGTGCGTAATTTACGATTGACCAGCTTTCCCTATGTAGATGATCTGAGCTTTCTCGCATTCTTAGGATGAAGTTGGAGACTGAAAGATCTCCTCGCATTGTCTTGGACCAACTCTCCCTAAAACACCACTCTCGATTTAATTTGCAACTGACGAGAAGTAGGATACTATACCCGATAAATTCCACGTCACATGAAGGAACAGAGCAATGCGAAGTCTTTCTTACGGCACTCATCAAACTGCACAAGATCTTTCCAGATGCATACCTGTTGACGAGGTTAGCATCTCTCATCGGTGTATAGTAGATATGCGAGTGTTGTGATAGACGGTCATGAAGAAACGTGTGGTTCATGTATGATGGAACTCCAGACGGAGTGAGTTCGAAGCATTATACATAAATCAACTTTGCTATAAATTCTGAAGTATTGTGCAAGTGTTTAGGGTCAGTACCATAACGTATGTGCAAGGTATAGCTGCTGTGTTTGAAATCTGAAATTACACGTCATATTGCACTAACTCACTGAATGGAACACTTCCACACTCAGTGACTGTCATCCAGATGGGTACACGAGGTTTGCAGTACTTCACAATTCCATGTCACTGACTTAGAATCACTGTTGAATGTCTGAGACCAGAGGTTGCAGAAACACATCCGTAGCTCAACAGGACACTGACGTCCCACCTGACCGGTTCGGGGCAGTCCAGCAGCGCCCATTCATTCGGCTCGCACTACGCTGCTAGTCGTGGATTCCTCATTGACCACATTCAACCCATCAGACCTTAAATTATTATGATTCCAAATTAATGTACGATGGAAGATGCTGACAGTGCATAACATGATACTAGAGTCTGTTAGTTATCAGTTTCCTTAATAATCGTGCCCCCTCAACGTAGGAGGAACCCCCTCACAAACTCAATCCACAGAAGATCCCAAGTTCCTTACACGAAAACATACTCAGAAAAATATCCCTGAACAGCTTCAGAAACTGTCGAGAGTTCTGGTTCACCATGTATACAAAGTTTATCAAGTAAACCGCTCTGCAGTAAGTAAATCAACGTATAACCACCTACAATTATTAACACTAAATGCTAGTGTGAAACTTCTTGGCAGATGAAAACTGTGTGCCGGACAGACTCTAACTCAGGACCTTTGCCTTTCGTGGGCAAGTGCTCCATACCATCTGATCCATCCAAGCATGACTCACGACCGGTCCTCAGAGCTTTAATTCCTCCAGTACCTCGTCGCCTACTTTCCAAACTTCACAGAAGCCCTCCTGCAGACCTTGCAGAACTAGCACTTTATTGCAGAGTGGAAATTTCATTCTGGAAATATCTTCTGGCAATAGGCCCTAGGCTGTGGCTAAGACATGCCTCCGCATATCCTTTCTTCCAGGAGTAGGGTTGGTTTCGACATATCGCACCCTGCTCTACTTGTAGATCCAGCAATGGAAAAAGATAGCGATATCACACACGTATTATCGATTGAGAGAGCCTCTGAAGATACCAAAGCAATTTGCTCACATTACACATTAAAGGTATATGGACGCCAGACCTCAATACAAGCATACATTGGCTCTGTTTATTTAATTTACCGTAAATTGTGAAGGATCTGAAACCGTGTATAGCACAAACATCTGTCCAGCATAAAATTATTTTGGTTAAGATTGCGATGCGTATCGACACGTACACAATGCTTGCATCATCTCGGTAGCAGCAGCACCATCATCGATAATCATATCCCCCTGTGGTGTCGTTTCTTCCTCTGTTTCTGGGTGTATATTCACTGCAAATCACAAGAATAACAACTTAATGTCTGCTGCAAGTGGGAGGTATGAGATTTTAACATTTATACTAAACAGTGACCGAAATGGAAGATGCGTGAAAACAGAATCGAAAACGTTTACATCCTCATTTGACCCGCTTTACATTGTGCTCTACTTTATCAGCATAAAGTAGAGCATCTAGCTACACACCAACCATCTCCAACAATGGAAGCAGTTCCGGTTTTCTTGATAGCAGGTAACTGGTTGCATGTGAGCTACACAATTCCATTACAAATGCAATTCTGCAGTTATACATGTATATATTATGTATATTCCTTTCTGTGACTTTCACAATTTTAACGATGTTTTGACCTTCACTACACACAATCCATTCGATGCTGAATAAAGGAATGACAATACTAGAGGAGAAATAGGTTATGCATATGGACTGCACTGCTCAATCTCTCATCTTTCTATGGTTAACTTTTAAATCACAAAGCCGCATGATTAGAGAGAAAACTATAGTTAGAGTAAGAGCTTAGCAATACGTCTGCGTTCTGGTACTAGAGATTTTACCCCAAGTACAGTAAAATAAATGCTGAAATTATGATAGTTATCCATAGTCACTGCTCAATTCTGTAATCTTGCATGAGACCTGAACATATTTTCACATTTCGTTTAATCTACCGTATTTTTATTCTCATTATTATAATGCATAAGTCCAATGCATAGTTAGATGTATATGCATATACAGGAACTCGCTACCATTCGTGGATTCCAATTAATAAACCGAATCATGTACACTCACGTCTGTAGGCTGTTTGTAGTTATGTGTACGTAGTTCTCGGCGATCATCGCCATGAGATGGTAGAAGTCTTAAAATATTTCATCCCATCACGCACGCGCGCGCGCGCGCGCGCGCACACACACACACACACCTCTTAGACAAATGGAAATTAAACTATTTCGGTGCTGGAGACAGTCTCCATCCTCGTCACTGAAATCACTCTCCCACAATCTCCTGTTGGGCTGCACTGGGACTGGAAAAAGATGAGTGAAATATAGTTTCTCCAAACTACGTAGGTATGTATTCATTATCCTGCTGTTAAGTCAAAAATTACTGCTGGACTTACAAATTGGTCTCCTTTCAGTGTTCGAACCCATCTCGACAAGAACTGAACTGCTTAAAGCTGCAAGACATCACCCCTCAGAGTACACCGTAATTGGTCAACCTACTTTCGCTACTTTCGAAACCCCCCTCCCCTCCCGAAGAGAGGGCTTTTGTAAATATACTGACGTGAGATTTCCGACTTATACCTGGCACCGGGCTGAAATGGCAAGTTAAAACCTCCCTCAGGAAGGGGGAGGAAAAACCCGAGTTGGAAGCCGAAAGACAATCTCCTGCCCTGTCAGATCCTTTTCAATGTACAGTAAATAAAAAAACAAAAGATTTACGCTCTTATTGTTTTCTTGCACCCACATACCTTTAATCCGTAACGTGAGGAAATTGCTTTATCTTCCCAGGTGATCTCTCGATCGAAAATACATGTTAAGTTTCTATAGTTTTCCATTGCTGGTATGTACATTCCCGACTTAAAAGTAGTATAAACTCCAGCAGAGAGAACATAAACTTTCCAACTTAGTGTCTCCGTTCTCGTTCCTTTATTAGTGATAGCAACTACCCTTCCTAGATGTGGTGGTTACAAGGAATATTACCTGTGTAAGCCGTTAAATCCTCTAGTCAGACAAGCTTATAAACTATGTTCTGCGTACATAGTTTTAACTTGTGAACTACGTGGAGATCCTTAACATTGGCTCCAACAAAGATGTTATAAATGCTACATTCAAGCAGAGAAACTCTTGTCCCATTCCAGGACGTTGTTCCCCATAATCCCCCATTAAACAAATTGTTTACCATTTAAGTGCATGATGAGAGGAAATGGGTTAGGTTGAAGTAAAGAAACGAAAACTAGGGTATTTAGTGATTGAGATACTGTTTCATATCTGCGACCAATGGTGGTCGCGAGATTTTATTTCTATTTTGCTTTTCCCCTTTTTCCTCGTAGCATGCCGTATATTTTCAGCGCCGTCCTGTCCTGATTTCCCGCAGTGGACAGTGCGTAGCCCTTGTCATAAACAGCTGTTTGATTTGCCAAATAGTGAAGGTGATGTGGCTGGTGTTGACTGGCGCTGCTTCTGATGACGGTCGATATTTCTTGAAGAGACTGGTCGTGATACTGTTCGCATTTCTGTTTTCCATAACGCAGTTCGCTGTGAGCTTCATTTCCTCGTAATTTACACAACTAAGTAAATTCTAGAATAAAAATATTCTGTCGAATCTGTTAGTATCTTTAGTGACACGTTGTTGTTACAGGACAGCAGCTGGTCAACTTTTACCAAGGAAAATTGCCAAACAGCAGTAAGATTTCAGAAGTTGTTTTTTAGGCTACCAGTTTCGGCATTTCAATATGCCGCTTTGACGCCCCACATATATAAAGTTTCTTCACATAGCGACATTTAACTGACATCCCGGATATGAATCTCTTCTCCTCCATTCCCCCCTCCCCCACCCACCACCCCTTCATCCTCATGTGTCGACTGTGGAAAGAATCATGCTCCGTGCTCACCAAATTCCACTGTTCTCCAGAGAGGAAAGGCAACAATATAATGGACAGGCTCTGTTACCAAGAGGCCGAATAGTAGTAAGAGCAGTTGCACCCAGCATGTCAGTCATACACGTAGCTAAGACCACGTCGCGGCGACGCTACTGTCACCCTTAGTTCCCCTCTACAGTGGGCTCTGAGTCACACTACCATGCCTGTCCCCATGATGGTTCGGGGCTCCGCTGTTGTTCCTTCCCCCACACCTACCTTGCGATCGGTGGCTACCACCCACCAGGGACATTGGTTTCCTCCTCCAAGTCAGACGAATCACCTTCCTCCGGCTTCTCTCGCCAGGAAGGGGTCCCTCAGACACTTCCTTCCAAAGTATCTGCCGGACTATGACCACACACCAGCCAGTGGTTGAAGGAGCAACAGCATGCTAGTGTTACAGCTTCGCGATCATCTTTACATGAAACTGATTCAGAGAAACCCTCACAATCATAAAAATCCTCTGAGAGGAAAGAGAAACTCTTACTCCAAGGAGTACATTACGGTGGTTCCCACGTCACTATTTCCTGCCTGTTCCACATATGTGGACGAAGGGGAGATTCCAGCAGCCCCTGAGGCCCAGTTTGCCATAAACTAGTGGAAGCAGGTGACCCTAAAGCATAATCTTCCCCCTTTGGTCCCTTCTTGACTTAACTGTACGTAGACATTAATATCCAGTGGAATAGTAACGGTTTTTTCCACCACCTGGCTGAGCCAAGACATCTTTGAAACACATCACCTGTCTTTGGCATTGCCCTTCAGGACACTTAGTTTCCGGCACATTTCAGACCCCCAGCCCTTCGAAGATACTGGGGATATTAAAAGAATCGTGCTGCCAATACCAGGGCGTTGGGTGGAGTTCCCACATATGATCTGGACACTCTATATCGCGAACTTGTGCCTATTAATACACCTTTGGAGGCTGTCTGGGTAAGGGCATTTCATGATACTACCATCTGCAGTACTTGCGTCCCTCATAAGTCTTGGAACATACTGTTCGTATTGGTTTCCCGCCGCGCCCCCCACCCCACCCACCCACTTCGCTAAGCTTGTGTGATTTTAACGCTCACAACCCTTTGTGGTTCGAACAATGGTCACAGGCTGCAGTAAAGATCTAAGATCAGAAATCTCTAAGGATACGACACCTTACCTTGAATGGTGCTGTCTACACTGACAGCTGTCGCTGAACATTTTGGTCTGCACTATGCTCATTCAGCAGCGTCTGAGAATTATCAGTCGGCCTCTCGTGTACTAAAACAGCGGCTGGAGCGAAAGTAATTGCCTTTGACTGCACGCCACTTGGAGCTATTGAACTCTCTACTCGGTAAGTGTGAATTAGTGTCCTCGCCCACTGCCATTATCCAGCCCCAGGGCCCAACCGCATCCACAAAAAGTGTTAAAGCGTCTATCGGTGGACTGTCAGTGTCATATCCACGCCATCTTTAACCGCGACTTCGTATGACAGCACACACATGGTTTTTCCACTCATTCGGACTGAAAATTTGCCAAGCTGGTGATTTGTCCTGCTGAGCTGCCTTTCATGAAATACGTTGCAGTGGGTGTTGTGTGGCAGGATAAAACTCGCCAGCCGGCCGGTGTAGCCGTGCGGTTCTAGGCGCTTCAGTTTGGAACCGTGTGACCGCTACGGTCGCAGGTTCGAATCCTGCCTCGGGCATGGATGTGTGTGATGTCCTTAGGTTAGTTAGGTTTAAGTAGTTGACAGTTCGACGGGACTGATGACCACAGATGTTAAGTCCCATAGTGCTCAGAGCCATTTGAACCATTTGATTTTGATAAAGCTCGCCTAGATAAAGCTCGCCTAGATAAAGCTCGCCTAGATAAAGCTGCTGTAATCCTACATGCTGTACAGTGTGCCCTTAGCAGTGTTCGTTCTTACACTGGCAAGAGTATTCTAATCTGTAGTGACTCCCATAGCAGCCTACAGGCTGCAGACCGGTGTTGCTCGCTCTCCTCACCACTAGTAACAGCTATCCAGTATCTTGTCTATGATGCCCAGTCATATTCGTTTGGACCCCCAGTCATTTTGGGGTTTCGGCAAATGAATGAACTAACCGGTTGGCCAAGCTGGCCACCAGGATGCCATTTATGGAAATGGGGCTCCCAGAAGCGGACCTTCTGTCTTTCAAACGTCAACTGCTGGAATCTGGAAGTCAGATAAGTCTTCATTTGAACTACTTAAATATTCATTTATTAATTTTGTCTTTTCTCTTTTCTGTAAATGTTGTAACGATTTTCAGAGATTTATTTACAAAATAGACGTAAGCTGTAGGAAGGGATAACGCGGAAAAACAAACGCTTCACCTTCAGTTTTTTACCGACGAAGAGTCGTCTTAAATTACATGAGAATCGAACTGTAAAGACGTATGAGAATCTGTTGTGCGCAGAATGCTGAATAATTTCCATATAAAAACGTAACGACATTGTTTTTAACGGACAGTCCAACGAATCCACAACAAAGGAATCCTGTGAAGTTGTTACTTGGAAATTTTCTTTTCGAAATCTCTTATGATTAGGCCCTGTAAAGAAACTTAATATTTTCTTATCAATAAATGTATAGAAAATTATTCGACTCTCATACCAAAGTTTAATTTGTAAAGTAGTCAACGCTGATGGACAAAAGATGATTTACTCTGTGTTTTAGTTTTAGTAATAGTTACCTTTCGTTATGTGCTGGTGGCAGCACATAAACGGAGTGCTGTTATTTCAAGTGAAATTGTACTAAATAATCAAAGCAACTTCGGTAACAAAAAGATTTTTACGTCATATCAACCCCCCCTCCCTGGGAGCAGGCCACTCTGGCGGGTTCCTGCTTGGCTACCATACCACATTGCCCCAGCCTTTGCAGCACTTCCTCCCTTCCGTGCTGTCTCTTCTTGCTATTTTTCCTCTCCCTTGGAGAACGTCTGGAGTATTACTGGGAATGTGCTGCATTCTGTCAATGACCTGCGAACAGTCTCAACTTCCAATTTAGCTCCCTTTTCCTTCCTTTCTTTGTTACCCTTCTCCTTGTTGCTACGCTTCGGAGTTTGAGGATACTCTTTCTTCTTCCTCCTTGTCCACTCCTGATGGCCGGCCCATGCATCTGACATGTAAAAGGAGACTGGGTAACGCGTAATTCCCAGCCCCAGGTCGACAGGTAGGGGTTTGCACATACCCCGGGTACAGGCCAGGCCCAGGGAGGGGTGATTGCCTGAACTGTAACTTTCCCAAATTGCCGATTGGTCCCTCTGTCAGGTGTTGGGGAGGTGTGACCTGAGGTGTGAACAGTCACGTAAGGTGGGTGCACCCCCTTCTGAAGGGGCCCCCCAGTTGGAAGGAGCGTGACATTGGAGACACTGGCAATCATGGGGATTTTCTAACGATGGGTCAGTCATCCTCTCCATCGACATCAACGAAACGTATGAGGCTACTGATTAGACGATCCTTCCTGCTGCACAGTGGTTCCTTGTGGTATCACGTACTGAAGATGGTCAGTCCTTCGCCACGTTCAGTTCGTTTATTGTTCAGAAAGGTGTTAATGCCATTGTTAGCTTTGAAATCCTGCTCTCGTTTACAGAATGGGACTTTGCTTTTGGAGACAGCTTATGATCCTCAATCACAACTACTACGTGCTGCCTCGCTTTTCCACGGCTACCCTGTTTGTGTCCAGGCACATAGAACTCTGTATTCTTCCCATGGTGTGATTTAAAGCAGGCTGCTTGGTGGTCTGACAGACAGAAACACACTTACCTCTCTGATCAGGGTGCAATTGTCCATTGTGTAGAGGAGGAGGTTGATTCCTCCTTGGTGCCCACCCACACTTTTCCTCACCTTTGATAGGGCGGTGCTGCCATCAAAGATTAAAGCAGGCTATGAAATCACCAGTCAGGCCGTACAATCCGATGCGCTGCTACCAGTGTCATTGGTTCAATCACACTAGAACATGTTGCCGACACCCAGCCACATGCATAATCTGTGGCAGGGATGCATACCAGGGCGAATGTTTGCCGCCTCCTCCTCCTCCTCCTCCTCCTCCTCCTTGCTGTATCAGCTGGAATGGTGACCACGCCACCTCCACTCGGGAGTGTCCTGTGTATCTAGAAGAGTGGGCTGTTCAAGAAATTCAGGTAAAGGAAAAAGTGCCTTACCCAGTAGCTCGCAAGTTACTGGCTAGTCACAAACTCTGTGTTCTCCCATCTAACACCTACAGTTCAGTTCTTGTTACCCCTCACTCCATGAAGGACATGGCCACGCATACATGCGACCTCAAATTTTGCTCTGAGGTTGTAAAGTCGCCCAGTGTCAAGGTAGCATCGCTGTCCCCTGTCTCACTGTGCAACAAACTGTCACTCTCGCCCAAAGGAGCGAAGCTACCCACTACACAACCGGCAGGCAGGAAAGGAAATACAAGACGACGTACTCCATCCCTTCAGCCAAACAACATAAGTCTTCCTCTATCCAGAAGGGCTCGAAGTCTACTGAAGACAGTCTTCTCCTTCACTAACTCGAAGATTCTATTCGACGGTGTCGCCATGTGGTCACTTAGCCCGGCCAGCCCCTGTCTCCCCAGTGCACGCCATCAACTATCAGCATTGGACTCCACAGACTGACCGCATAAGAACGCCGATGCTTCTGTGGACCCCATGGAGCAGGATATTCCTGCTTCTGTGCCCTGTAGTAGCGACTCTTCACCGGCTGTCCCTCGGCAGCCACCGAGTTGACACCCCTACATGTCTTCCTCCTCATGACCGTCCTACAAAGGAAGTTCACGGCCTTTGGTCACACAGGGGATTTACAGCTGCTTATATCATCACAGCATCCCATTGTACTCTGCCTTCAGGAAACGGAATTACGGTCTCAAGACTCCAGGCTTTCATATTACTTCCCAATTCGTTTTGATCTTACCACTGAGTCGGCATCCCATCTCATGGGGTTGTCATGCTGCTCGTATGGGATGACAATTATAGTGAGCCCATCTTCCTCACTACCCATCTTCAAGCTGTTGTCATTTGCCTTTTCCTTCCCTACCTGACTTTCTCCCTCTGTACTATTTATGTACCTTCCTCCTTAGATGTCACCAGTGCAGAGTACCTACAGTTTACTGCTACTCGTTGACTTTAATGCGCATCATCCCCTTTGGGGTTCTCCCAGGACCTGACAGAGAGGTGCCCTCTTCGCTGACCTTCTTAACCAACTCCATCTCTTCTGCCTTAATACTGGAGCCCTCACTTTCCTTTCCAACTCCTCACACACCTATTCCCATTGGGACCTATTATTTTGCACTGCTCAGCTTGCCCACCTTCAGTGGTCCGTTCTTTCTGACACCTACTCGAGCGAACACTTTGCGTGTGCTCTCCATCTGCTGACTACTACCCCATCCACATTTATGCCCAAATGGCAGTTTACTAAGGCTGACTGGCAGCTTTACTCCTCCCTGGTGACCTTTGCAGAACAAGATTTCCTCAGTTGTGATGACCAGGTGGACTATCTAAACGACGTTAACCTTACTGCTGCAGAACGTTCCATTCCTCGCACTTCCTCTTCACCATGTCATGTCCCAGTCCTGTGGTGGACTGAGACATGCCGCTACGCAATTCGCGCACAGAGACGTGCACTCTGCGTTTTTAACAGCCATCCTACGCTGTAAGACTGCATTCATGAGAAACAGCTGCGTGCAAAGTGTCATAGAGTTAAGGATAGCAAAAGAGCTCGTGGGCCAGCCTCTGAGGGCTCTCTGGAAACATCCATTCATCCATTCCTCCATTTCCGCCATGGCGGTAGGTGCCGATGTCCTCGTGGATCCTCTTGCTATCTCAAACACCTTGGGCCACCATTTTTCGAAACTTTCGATCTCTTCCCAATATCACCCTGCCTTCATCCATCGGAAACGAGTGGAGGCCGTTCAGGAGTTACTCTTCTCTTCCCCGAATCGTGAGTGCCACAATTCTGCCTTCACTATGAGGGAGCTAGATCATGCTCTGTTCATCCCAGTCTTCCGCCCCAGGGCCAGACGCCATCCACAGTCAGATGTTGCAGCACCCCTGTCTTAGTGGCAAGCACTTTCTGCTTAACACAAACATCTTGACTGAGAGCTCAATTCTTGGACGCTTGCGTGAAGCCACAGTCTTACCCACACCTAAGCCTGGTAATGAAGAAAATCTTCCTTCCAGCTACTGCCTCATCTCCTTTACCAGCTGAGTTTTCAAGGTGATAGAACGTATGATTCATGCCTAGCTAGTGTGGTCGCTAGTCTCTCACCATTTACTCACGAATGCACAGTGTGGATTTAGAGAGCGGCATTCTGCAGTTGACCATCTCGTTACTTTGTCCACCCATGTCATGAAGGGTTTTCTGCGGAAATCCCAGACTGGCCATGTTTTTCGATTTGGAGAAAGCCTACGACACCTGCTGGAGAACTGGTATCCTCTGGACTCTTTACACATGGGGCTTCTGTGGGCGCCTGCCCTGTTTTCTTCAGGTGTCTCCGGCTCCCTTTTTGTCGATGATTTTGCCACCTATTGCAGTTCTCCACGGACCTATCTCGCTGAATCTTAAAACATGAGCATATGAGTTCAACAATGGAATAAACTTTTCATATTAATTTCCTCGGCTAGTCAGTTCACTTTAAAGCAAAAAATCTTCAGTTATTAATTACAATCACGGCCCACACACGCGCGAGAGTATTTTTTCCAACCTCCGTTAACCATTGCATTGTAGTCGGAGTCCTGACTCTGGTTCTCGCCTCTTGTACTGAAAATAAGAATCTTAAAGCAACGTTTTTTCTGCAACGTCGGGCGGCTGTGGAGAAAAATGTATATTACGTTAATAGCGGGCGAGTTTTTCGCTTCCGCTAATTTTTCATAAGGTAATATCACCACGTAATGGCGTCGTTGGCTGCATCGGCCGCTGCGATTGTTGAACTGCAAATTACTCGAATGCAGGTTAATTCAAAGAGGATGGACATGAATTCGGGATCACCTCTTACAAATTAAAAGTGAATAATAATATTAAATCAATATATTATCTGCTTAATTAGTACAAATATGCTTACATTTGCCAGCCCACGCAATATGTCTGTCTACACGCAATCAAGACAAGAGTAGTGAAGACGACTAAAAAAATTAACAAAAGAGCAAATCTTATTGTCTCTTTAGATCATTTTGTTATATTTCTTTGCCCTCGAAACTTACAGAGAAATTATTATAATACGGGTACATGATAAAAATGTATATTATTCAATTTTTAAATGTCTCTTCTTTATAAATACTGTTTTTAAGTCTTTTCGTATTATTTCCCTGGGGACGCTATACGGCCCACGTTAACCTTGGCCTTCATCCTCTTCCTAAGGACACTACTGCAGCCTCGTTCTGTTGCCTTAAGTTTCACGACCTTCGCATGGAATTTAGTAATTGTACCTTTGCACACACTGATGGCTCTCGGACTGACCATGAGGTCGGGTGTGCCTTCGTCATTGGCACCTGTGCCTTTCGATATCGGATTCTAGCACACCCCTCAGTATTTACAGCCGAGCTTCTCGCCTTGTATCAGGCCACGGAGTACATCTGGCGACACAGCCTTCCCAATTGTGTCCTCTGCTCCAGACTCACTCAACGCCCTCCAGAACCTCTGTGCACTGTACACTGCTCACCCCTTAGCGCAGCGTGTCCAGGGAAACTCACTTGCTGGCTCTTTGTGGAGCCAGTGTGATGTTTCTGTGGGTTCCTGCTCATGTCGGTCTGCCAGGAAACGAGGCTGTTGACGCTGCTGCCAAGCCTGCAGTCCTCGTACCTCAGCCCGCGAGTACCTATGTTCCCTCCAATGATCTCTGCATTGCCGTCTGTCAGAATGTGGGTGTCCCTTTGGTGTCGCCAATGGTCCCCCTTATTAAGCCTGTCCCAGTGGCCTGGACGACTTCCTCCCTGCCCTCCCGCCGCGAGGAGGTCATTTTAACTAAGCTGCGTGTTGGGCACTGCCTTTTTAGCTATCGTCATTTGATCAGTGGCACTTCCCCACCACTTTGTACACATTTCGCCGAAGATTTAACTGTCCACCATTTCCTGACGGACTGCCCATATTTTAAGTTTTCGTTCCTGCTTGGGTTTGCCATCTGATTAATCGGCCGTTTGAGCAAATGTGCGCGGGCTGTCGACCGCATTTTGCTTTCTATTCATCAAAGCAGTATGGCGAAGGCCATATAATTTTTAGTTTTAGACCTCCATTTCTGTGTGGTCTTGCTTAACCATTTCTCACGCGCCTGTTCTTAGCTGCCATTGTTGTCAATTGGGACTGAAGTATAGTCGTTTCTAACTCTCCTCCGTTCTGTAGTTTCGCCTTGGGCGCGTATGACTGACTGCAATTGTTTTTTCACCCTAAAGCAAAGCAAAACAAAACCAAAACAACTTACATGAAATTGTCTATGAAACCAGTATGCTAGGTTCGCTAGACAAAAACCAAACAATTAATATTAATGAGTTTCATTACAGTTAGAAAAGTACAAATACTTCGATAAATGTCACAAGCAAAGGGTTACATACAGAATGAACTGAACTGCAGTGAACGCTGATCCTTCACTGAGCTATATAGAGATTCTGAGTCTACAATGCATTGACTAACGAAGTGGAAAACGTTGAAGCTGCTGTCGGAGTAGGCCGCCACTAATCGGGCGCGGCGCTTATGTCCTTTTAACATAGGGGCCGCCGCTGACGCCTTGTCCTGGAGAGAAGGCAGTCAGCGTGCGATTGGCTATCATCTTACAGCCGTCTCACCTCTGTCGTTCCCGACTGGCATTCTGGCGCTCATTTTAAGCCGTAACACGATCCACCCCCTACCCCCGTCCAAGCGGCGGACCATCGTGGTGTATCGAACACTTAAACGACCTGAGGAGGCGGCACGAGCATGGATGCTCTGATGGAACGAACAGTGTGGCTGCAGACTTAAGATCGTATCCCGCCATCCAGCCTTCTCACGGGTGGAAATGTCGCCTGGAAAACGCCGAGAAGGGTACTCGTCCACCTTCTGTGGCCCATACCACGATGCAGGCGTCGGCGGCTGCTGCGGTGTGGGCCGGGCCAGCTCCATGGGTAGGCCCCCCAGGGGGCCCACAATTCTTTTGTGGATACGTGTGTAGCGAGCACGGGACCCCGAGCTAATGTGGCTCTCCTTCCTTTCCGGGCTGCATACCTTCCTTTACCGCATCCTTCCCCATCCCCCATCTTCGCCCCCCTCCCCTCCCCACACCTCTGGCTCTTTCCTTCCCTTTCTCCCCCTTTTGGAGTATGGTTTGTGCCTACGTCTGGAGACGGACGCTTGTAAATGTAACTCATTCATTGCCTTCTCTGCTTGTATGTCTTCATCCTATGTCGTCTTTTCCTTACCTCTTCTCTTTACCCTCTTCTCTTTACCCTCTTCTCTTTACCCTCTTCTCTTTACCCTCTTCTCTTTACCCTCTTCTCTTTACCCTCTTCTCTTTACCCTCTTCTCTTTACCCTCTTCTCTTTACCCTCTTCTCTTTACCCTCTTCTCTTTACCCTCTTCTCTTTACCCTCTTCTCTTTACCCTCTTCTCTTTACCCTCTTCTCTTTACCCTCTTCTCTTTACCCTCTTCTCTTTACCCTCTTCTCTTTACCCTCTTCTCTTTACCCTCTTCTCTTTACCCTCTTCTCTTTACCCTCTTCTCTTTACCCTCTTCTCTTTACCCTCTTCTCTTTACCCTCTTCTCTTTACCCTCTTCTCTTTACCCTCTTCTCTTTACCCTCTTCTCTTTACCCTCTTCTCTTTACCCTCTTCTCTTTACCCTCTTCTCTTTACCCTCTTCTCTTTACCCTCTTCTCTTTACCCTCTTCTCTTTACCCTCTTCTCTTTACCCTCTTCTCTTTACCCTCTTCTCTTTACCCTCTTCTCTTTACCCTCTTCTCTTTACCCTCTTCTCTTTACCCTCTTCTCTTTACCCTCTTCTCTTTACCCTCTTCTCTTTACCCTCTTCTCTTTACCCTCTTCTCTTTACCCTCTTCTCTTTACCCTCTTCTCTTTACCCTCTTCTCTTTACCCTCTTCTCTTTACCCTCTTCTCTTTACCCTCTTCTCTTTACCCTCTTCTCTTTACCCTCTTCTCTTTACCCTCTTCTCTTTACCCTCTTCTCTTTACCCTCTTCTCTTTACCCTCTTCTCTTTACCCTCTTCTCTTTACCCTCTTCTCTTTACCCTCTTCTCTTTACCCTCTTCTCTTTACCCTCTTCTCTTTACCCTCTTCTCTTTACCCTCTTCTCTTTACCCTCTTCTCTTTACCCTCTTCTCTTTACCCTCTTCTCTTTACCCTCTTCTCTTTACCCTCTTCTCTTTACCCTCTTCTCTTTACCCTCTTCTCTTTACCCTCTTCTCTTTACCCTCTTCTCTTTACCCTCTTCTCTTTACCCTCTTCTCTTTACCCTCTTCTCTTTACCCTCTTCTCTTTACCCTCTTCTCTTTACCCTCTTCTCTTTACCCTCTTCTCTTTACCCTCTTCTCTTTACCCTCTTCTCTTTACCCTCTTCTCTTTACCCTCTTCTCTTTACCCTCTTCTCTTTACCCTCTTCTCTTTACCCTCTTCTCTTTACCCTCTTCTCTTTACCCTCTTCTCTTTACCCTCTTCTCTTTACCCTCTTCTCTTTACCCTCTTCTCTTTACCCTCTTCTCTTTACCCTCTTCTCTTTACCCTCTTCTCTTTACCCTCTTCTCTTTACCCTCTTCTCTTTACCCTCTTCTCTTTACCCTCTTCTCTTTACCCTCTTCTCTTTACCCTCTTCTCTTTACCCTCTTCTCTTTACCCTCTTCTCTTTACCCTCTTCTCTTTACCCTCTTCTCTTTACCCTCTTCTCTTTACCCTCTTCTCTTTACCCTCTTCTCTTTACCCTCTTCTCTTTACCCTCTTCTCTTTACCCTCTTCTCTTTACCCTCTTCTCTTTACCCTCTTCTCTTTACCCTCTTCTCTTTACCCTCTTCTCTTTACCCTCTTCTCTTTACCCTCTTCTCTTTACCCTCTTCTCTTTACCCTCTTCTCTTTACCCTCTTCTCTTTACCCTCTTCTCTTTACCCTCTTCTCTTTACCCTCTTCTCTTTACCCTCTTCTCTTTACCCTCTTCTCTTTACCCTCTTCTCTTTACCCTCTTCTCTTTACCCTCTTCTCTTTACCCTCTTCTCTTTACCCTCTTCTCTTTACCCTCTTCTCTTTACCCTCTTCTCTTTACCCTCTTCTCTTTACCCTCTTCTCTTTACCCTCTTCTCTTTACCCTCTTCTCTTTACCCTCTTCTCTTTACCCTCTTCTCTTTACCCTCTTCTCTTTACCCTCTTCTCTTTACCCTCTTCTCTTTACCCTCTTCTCTTTACCCTCTTCTCTTTACCCTCTTCTCTTTACCCTCTTCTCTTTACCCTCTTCTCTTTACCCTCTTCTCTTTACCCTCTTCTCTTTACCCTCTTCTCTTTACCCTCTTCTCTTTACCCTCTTCTCTTTACCCTCTTCTCTTTACCCTCTTCTCTTTACCCTCTTCTCTTTACCCTCTTCTCTTTACCCTCTTCTCTTTACCCTCTTCTCTTTACCCTCTTCTCTTTACCCTCTTCTCTTTACCCTCTTCTCTTTACCCTCTTCTCTTTACCCTCTTCTCTTTACCCTCTTCTCTTTACCCTCTTCTCTTTACCCTCTTCTCTTTACCCTCTTCTCTTTACCCTTTTCTCTGCTGCGGCGTTTGAGACTTCTCTTCTTTCCTTTCCTTTCTCTTTCTTCCTCCCTGTGCGTGTCTGAAGGCCGACACACGCATTTTTGTGCATAGCCGGTGACGGGGTAACGCGTAATTCCCCGCCCCGGGTAGACACGCAGAACATGTACGTACCCCATCGTAACTGCCAGGCCCATGGAGGGGTGATTACCCGAGCTGATACCTTCCGAAAGTGCTGATTGGTTCCTCTGTCCGTTTGTTGGGAGGTGTGACCTGAGGTGTGAACAATCACCTAAGGCGGGAGTGCCCTCAGAGAGGGCCCCCACAAGGGAGGAGCGCGCCATCGGATCATGGAGGATTCTTCCGCAATGGTTTCCTCTTCTTCTACTATGTGTAACAGGCGTAAGTTCAATGAGTGTCACACAGTCCTTCCATTGTTGCCACAGTTCCTTGTTGTTTCTCAGTCTGACGGTCACAACTTCTCCATGGTCAACCCTTTCATTATTCAGAAAGGTGTCGACGCAATTGCAGGTCCTGTAAAGTCTTGTTCCAGATTACGGAATGGCACCTTGTTGTTAGAAAGTCAGTGCCCTCCAGGCACAAAAATTGCTGCGTACTTCACTGTTCCACACCTTCCCTGTCCAGGTTGAAGCACACCGCACTTCAAATTCCTTGTTGAGTCGTTTATACACGCTCCCTCGATGGTTTGTCTGACGAAGAAATTCAGCACTACCTGTTTGACCAGGGCGTAACGGCTGTTCATAGAGTTATGAAAAGGGTTGACATGAACATCATTCCAACCCGCACTGTCTTCTTGACATTTGACAAAGTTAAACTCCCATCGAAAATCAAAGCAGGCTATGAGAATTTCCATTCGTCCTTACATCCCAAACCCTACGTGTTGCTATCGGTGTCAGCGGTTCAATCACACCAGCCAGTCCTGTTCCAATCCGGCAAAATGTGTTACGTGTGGCAAGGATGCCCATGAGGGTGCTTGTCCACGTCCATCCCCTCGCTGCATCAACTGTATGGGTGACCACGCTGCTTCCTCTCGAGACTGGCCCGTTTTTAAGGACGAAAAGCTCATCCAGGAAATAAGAGTGAAGGAAAAGGTGTCGACCTTTGCTGCTCGAAAATTATTCGCCAGTCGACAGCCCACCGTGCCTCAGGCAGGAAAATACAGCACTGTCCTTGCTTCTCCTCGGCCAACCAAGGAGGCGGCCACGCAGACTTGCGACCTCACATTTACTGCCACGGTCGTCAGATCGGCCAGTGCAAAGATCGCCCATTCAACCTCCCACTTTCGCCTGCCCACTCTATGGCCCACCCTTCATTGGGTTCTGCTAAATCTCGAGCCCAAAAGTCAGACACCAAGACTTCGAAAAAAGAGCATACTCGTGAAGATTTTTTTACGTACCACAACTTCACAACCATCGGTTCCTCCTTCATCTAAACATATTTCCAAGAAGGCTACTAAGAAACCCAGTTCATCTCCTTCTCCGCCAAGGCGTGTCCCATCTACAGCACCACCTGGCGGAAATCGCCCTCGGCTGTCTTCTGTGTCGCCGAGGCGCACTGCTGGTGGCCGGTCAACCGGCCGATCGCTGGTGGCAGGAGCTGCTCCTGAACAACCTATGGATCAGAATCTTCTGCCTTCGGCTGAATGCCATTCCATGCTGTCGGTCACATTCCTCCATTTTCTGTTCACCCTATGTCCATTATCCACTGGAATATCCGCGGCATTCGAGCCAATCGGGATGAATTGTCGATCCGCTTACGATCCTACTCGCCGGTCATCTTCTGTCTTCAGTAAACAAAGCTGCGTCCCCATGACCGCTTTGTTCTCCCCCATTTTCAGTCTGTCCGATTTGATCTCCCCTCTGTTGAAGGCACTCCAGCCCATGGAGGACTCGTGATTCTTCTCCATGATACTCTCCAATATCACCCAATCCACTTAAACACCTCCTTTCAAGCTGTCGCCGTCTGTCTTTCCCTTTCTGGACACATGTTCTCTCTTTGTACTGTATACATTCCATCGTCCACACCAATGGCACGAACTGATCTCCTTCACCTTCTTGGTCAGCTTCCACCCCCCATATTTGCTGGTTGGGTACTTCAATGCCCACCACCCGCTTTGGGGCTCTCCACATCCTTGTCCACGTGGCTCACTATTGCTAGACGTCTTCCACCAAGTGGATCTAGTTTGCCTCAACACTGGGGTCCCTACATTTTTGTCTGCCTCCACGACAACCTTATCTCATTTGGACCTTTCGGTCGGTACTGTTCCGCTAGTTCGGCGTTTAGAATGGTTCGCCCTTGATGATACACACTCGAGTGACACTTTCCATGTGTCCTTAGACTGCAGCCTCAACTGCCATATATGCGCCCGCGACGCTGGAAGTTTGCCCAAGTAGATTGGACACTTTTTTCCGTATCTAGCGACATTCGATGACCGCCACTTTCCGGGCGTCGACGATGAGGTCACACATATTACCGACGTTATTCCTACAGCTGCGGAACGTTCAATACCACACACCTCCGAATTGCCCCGGCGCCCCCCAGTTCCTTGGTGGAACGAGGCGTGCAGTGACGCAATAACGTGAGCGGCGACGTGCTCTTCGCGTTTTCCGCCACCATCCTACTTTGGCCAACTGTATCCGCTATAAGCAGTTCCGTGCGCGATGCTGTCGTGTCATCGGCGATAGCAAGAAGGCAAGCTGGAAATTCTTTATTAGCTCATTTAACACCTTCACTCCCTCCTCGGAAGTTTGGAGTCGGCTTAGACGGTTCTCAGGCGCGCCTAGTTTCTCCCCGGTCTCTGGGCTCACTGCCACGCATGATACGTTAGTGGACCCCGTCGCAATTTCTAACTCATTGGGTCTCCACTTTGCTGAGATTTCGAGCTCTTCAAATTACCCGCCAGCGTTTCTCCGGAAGAAACGTGCAGCGGAAGTGCGACCTCTTTTGTTTTGATAGCAATTCAGTTCATTACTCACGCTGCATAGATCTGTTTATTATTTTCCTATTTTAAGGCTTGTCATTCTTTTCCTTAGTCACAAAAATTCACACGTTTACCTTGTTGTTCATTCTGAAAATCGCTAGCTACTGTGTAATGTAAATGTATGCGTTATCTCTTTGCTTTCCTCTTTGCTGCTTTTTCCCTATGTGTAATGGTGTGTTGTTCTCGAGTACATAGCCTTTCTTCCGGTTATATATCTGCATTATTTATTTATTTTTTTATTTTCTTTCTCCTTTCGTACAAGCTAAGATTTTTACTCAGTATAATATAATACTACAATACCGTCCATGACCAGTATGTACTTGTATGTTCACTTTTATTACGTAGTACCAGCTTATAATTAAATTTTCTAAACTACCATTTACAAGACTTGTGTACCATTTTCTTTCTTGTTTTTGAATGGCTTTCGTCACTGTGTCTCATAGTAAGTGGTCTCAAAACTTTGAAACGTTCCGCGCAAGCGCGCTTATGTACCACGACTGGACTGTAGGCACGGGGAAAACTCTGCATTGTTGAACATTATTCGTGATAGCCACCATCGTGTAATAGTCACGTGACGCCTGGACTCGACCGCGCATGCGCCTTCGCTCTTTGTATACACTCAGCTGATCGGACAGGGAAGGGGGAAGATTTCTCCCCGGCTCGCTGCCTACAGCGCGGCCAAATGACCTCGTCTTGACATGCAGCTATTGCGTGCTCATCAGCTGAGCGTTGGACTGCAACTTCGACGCGTGGCTTGTTGCTCGTCTCAAGCGAACAAACTCTGACATTCGCGTTAATTTGTCTTTGTTCCTCTCTCTTAAATAACTGAGTTAGACTACAAAAGTACCGTGTGGTTTATTTTATAGTGTTAAGACTCACAGTAACACGTGTTTCATTAGGTGTGGTTAACTATGCGTTTTAAAGCTGGCATATGCCCCCAGTTGGTTACTAGTTTCGATGTTTACTTTATGCTGCCGGAAAACTTCAATACCTAAAATACAATTGACGATTAATTTATCAACGATTAAGAATGTACAGTTTATCGTGACATCGCTAATGGTAACAGGTATTTGCGTCTGCCACTTAACACTTTTTGACTTGTTACCTACAGCTGTCAAGATTTTACAATTTTCCGTTGGCAACACTGGTACTTTTAATGCTTTCGAAACTTCTCCAAATAAACTGTTGGAAATAATATTCTTAGATGCGCCTGTATCTAAAATTACGTTGGTAATTATAGTTCCTATCTTTGCTGTTATTACAGCCTGCACGAGGTCACTTACCTTGTCCAGTGCTTTCATCTCTTCTTCAGACCATTGAAGTTGTGCGCCCAAAAACCACAAAAAAAAAATCTCTTCTTCACATAGATCATCTACTACGGTCGCATCCTGATCATATCTTAAAAATAAATGTCTAAGATGTAATGTGTGCTTGTTTGTGCCCCCTGTTGTCAAATCGGTCGGCCGGTGGGGGCTCATTACGACCGATTGTTGTTTACCGGGAGCGACAACGGCGTTGCTTCAGTACTGTCCGTTACCTCTACAAAGTGTACAGAGTGGTTATTCTGTCACCAATTAGTTTCCGGACCGCTGCGTCAACATTTTCTTGCGACCGGCCGTCGCTATTTCTCCTTGGTCTGTCATTCCTATTACTGTAACTATTGTAATTTTCATTTGTGTGCCGCCTTTCATCACGCGGGCCTGACCAATCATTCACGTGATTTCTTTCATTTCCATACCGGCGTGGACCGTAATCTGTACTATATCTTCGGTCTTCGTCTCTGTGGCGCCGAATTCCTCCGATTTCCGTAATTCCAGTTTCCATTATTTGGCCTTGTCGCATAAGGATGCCAACTGTGTGGGTTTTGTCCACTGCCATTAAAATGATATCTGTTACCGCTGTTTTGATTGGTTCCGGAATATTCATTCCGATTACTTGTGCTCGGCTCTTCTTCGTATATTAGATCAATTGAGTCAAGCACGGAAAGAAAGTATTCAAGGTCGTTCTCCGGTATGGTTACCAATTTTTCGCGTAAGTTCGCGGGTAGTCTGTTTTTCAGAATTTTGAGAACATCTACGTGCGGTATTGGATTGTTCCAATAGCGCGTCTTATTCAAATACTTTTCGAAATACTTTCTCAAACCGCCGTTTTTGAGGTTGAACGGTTGTGGGTTGAATACCTCACGTCGCAGTCTTTCTTGGACCCCAGCAGACCAATATTTCTCCAAGAAAGCTGATGACTTTGTCTTCGGTCTTTTGATCGATTTCATTGGTGAGCTTATTTAAGCGTCGATCGAAATGTCTGTGTATGTTTTCAAATTGCGTGTTTACACTTGAAAACTGCTGTTGGAACCCAATTTCCACGTTTGACAATTTTGTGTTCGTTGTTGTGGCTGATTTCTAGATTCGCCAGTTTTGTGTTCGTTGTGTTGTGGCTGATTTGTAGATTCGCCAGTTTTGTGTTCGTTGTGTTGTGGCTGACTTCTAGATTCCCCATTTTTGTGTTCGTTGTGTTGTGGCTGACTTCTAGATTCCCCATTTTTGTGTTCGTTGTGTTGTGGCTGACTTCTAGATTCCCCATTTTTGTGTTCGTTGTGTTGTGACTCATCTTTAAATCAGATAATTGCTCGCTCACGTTTGACAGACTATATAATGCCTCAAGCGTAACTGACGAAGCTTGTGTGTTTGTATTTATGCCATTATTTGTTGCCATTGTTTCTCTGCCACGGTCTGATTGAATCGAAACCGGGCTAGGTTCACTGATTTCACGCTAAATATTTTCATCTGATCTGGTAATCGATGCTTCATCGACTGTGCACAAGGTTTCATTTGCAAGTGGTTCGTTATTGTTAATCTCTGTGGAGTGCAATTGAATTGTATTTACTTCTACATTATGTTGTGCTGAAAAACTAATTGCGTCATCATTTACGTCACTATTGTCAGAATCGGTGACGTGTCCATGAACATTTGTCAAATTAAAGTTCTCCGATTCCATTGTGGAGATATTATTTTTATCTGTACTTTACGGTTAATCTAAATCTTTAAATTCTCTCGCAGTTGAATTAATAAAAATATCTCGCGATTGTTATTTGTTGCGCGTCGGAAATTTACAAGATGGCGCACTACGTCTTCTAATTCTGCGATTGTTGAACATAAAATGTAATTATCAAAGTGTAATTGTGTGTTGCCACAAACACTACCAGGATTTTAATATGGAAAGGGAAAGGTTCTGCTTTAAGTGGAGCTAAGCCAAGGTGCAGCCACTGCATGCGTTTGCGCTTTCCTACCTTAATTCCGGCTGAGCTGCGTCACACACGATTACGTTAGTTTTGTAAATCCTTGTCCTTGTTCCTTCTGGTTATTGTGCCATCCGTTTATACAGTTACTATTGTTTCACCTTATTCGTCATTTTCCATGTGCGTCATATAACAGAGAAACAGTAATTAGTAGTACATTTGTAGCACAACAATGAAGTACTTACTCTTTGTTCCACCAGCACTGTCCCTGTCAGCGGTCGCCAGTGTGGCGAAATAAAAAAAAATTGATTTTGTTTTTTAACTTTAAAATTTTTGAAAGGCTTTTTTACGGATTGTATTGACCGGCTTGAATGCGGACAAATACAGTGCTGCGTGAAATATGCCAGTAATATAATTTACCATTCCGATTAATTACATTTTGAATTCTATGTCATTGTTGATTTAATCAGAGTTTTCACCTTAGACGTAGAATTAGTCCTTCTGCCACAATATTAATTCATCAGTCGCCATCGAAGTTCTTCTCTTTGTTGACCGTGTGTATCTTCCTACGTCGGCATCGGTTCACTTCACGAAGACGGTGGAAACCAAGGAATACAATGCTACGTTGCTTTAAATAATTTTCGTAACACTTAGATACTTCTCACTATTTTTTATTCACAAGACAATAAGACTTGCACTGCTCGTCGCACAAACCATAATTAATAACAATATGGCTGCCTTTCCGCAGACACCAAAAATTACGTCCATCCTCCACAAGGCAACAATCGAAAGTGTCCCTTAGCTCCTTCTTGGAGTACGAAACAAAAGAGAATCCAATGTGAACATTACAAAGATTATAATCTACATGCCTCTCAATTTAATCTTTGGCGCAGCTTTTAAGGTATTGTATGTCTCTGCGTTCGAATGTGTCATTACAAGTATGTCATCTGTTCGGATTCTCTCAGCTCTCTCCTCAGTCTCAAAGCTCTTTACCCTGTGCACCCTCTGGTCCACAATCAGGACTGTCTGCGCTTGCTCCACCTGGGGGGCGTCTCGGTGGCGTTCCTCTGGCTCCCAGGACACGTTGGTATCTGTGGAAATGAGGCGGCCGATATAGCGGCCAAGGCTGCAGTCTCTCTTCTCCGGCCAGGTATTCAATCGATTCCCTTCGCCGATCTACGGAGCGTTTTATGTCGTCGTGTTCTTTTATGGCACGCACATTGGTCGACCCTTCCCCATAATAAATTGCGGGACGTGAAAGCTCTTCCTTGTGCCTAGACCTCTTCCTCCCGAACGCGTCGTCGGGAGGAGGTAATTTTAGCTAGACTCCGGATAGGGCACTGTCTTTTTAGCCATCGACATCTTTTAAGCGGCGATCTTCCCCCACTCTGTCCCCATTGCTCTCAGCTGTGGACGGTAAGACACCTTTTAATTGAATGCCCCTATTTTAATCCGTTACGCTCCCGTCTACAGCTATCGCCTGATCTATCGTCGATTTTAGCAGATGACACGCGCTCAGCCGACCGCGTTCTCCAGTTTATTAGTGACAGTGAAATGACGTCAGTCATTTGAAGCTTTTTCTGGGGACAACCAACCCCTTTCTCTAGTGGATTTTTAAGCCTGCCTTCTGCTTTTAGTTTCTCCAATTTTATGAGTTTCGTTCCCATTGCTGCTGGTTTCCATTTTCGGTTTTTTACTGTTTCCTAAGTCCCGGACCGGGCGCTAATGACCATAGGAGTTTTGCGCTCTAAAACCAAAACAAAAAAAATCCATGGGTGGGACGAAAGAAGGCGGATGCTTCGTCCCCTTGTGGTCATTCGCCGGTATCGTGATAACCTCTGGCGGCTGCTGTGGCCGCGCTGCTCTCGAGATCCGTGAATCTGGGTGAAGATAAACAGAAGGATCACCGTTCACTTGAAAATAGCGAATTCGACTGTGACGTAGGCGGTGCAGTCCGTCTCGACTTGAAATGAGAAACACGTATGCGCCAAGTCGACGAAGGATCTCGCTTCGCGTTCTCGGTCTGCTGCCGCTAAAAACCCTGAAAAACACGTCATGCGTCGCGAAGCGATACTTACGGCCTTGATGCGGCGCCGGATGGCGAGGAGCAATGTCCGATGGCGGCAGGCGTGAAGCAATTCTGCCGGCGTTCGTCCATCACGTGGATGCGAAAGATAGCAGGCGAGAAACAATTGCGATACTTGAGCCGTGGTGTATACGTTGCGAAGTTCGGCCATCAACTGCTTGGAGGTTTTGACAAAACGTTCCACTTCGCAGTTCGACTATGGATGGAACGGTGCAGTAGTTAAATGATGTATGTCATTGCGTTCACAGAATGCGTAAAGTTCATTTGACGTGAACTGAGGGCCGTTGGCCGACAGTACGAGATGAGGAAAATCTTAGAGGCAACAATTAGGGGACAACGCCTGAAGTGTGCTACGTGGTGTTGACGAGTTCGACATAGCAAAAGGAAATCTGCTATGAGGGTCTACAACAATTAACTAACGAATGTTGGTCCCGCAAAGTCGATCCACACACGTTGCCATGGTGACTTAGACTTAGTCCAGGCAGAGAATTTTTGTGGCGGGGCGGACTGATTTTCCGCCGATGCGTGACACTGACGTCATACGTTCCATCTGTGTGCCCATACCCAGCCAAGTACAGTGTCGACGCGCTAACTGCTTCATACAAACAACCCCCAACTGTCCTTGGTGAAGTAACTGCAACACTTCCTTGTGCAAAGCTTCGGGGATCAACACACGTGACTGTCCACTCTCATTTTGAACAAAAATCACACCTTCCTGTATATCGAGGCTATGCCGACGGGCAAAGTATCTGCGCACTACAGAGTTCTTAATGCTATGCAATGGGCGAGGCCAAGACGTGTGAATGTATTTGAGCAAAATGTTCAAATCTGAATCGGATTCCGTGGCCTGTGCAATTTTCCTATAGTTCAGACGAAAAGATTGAAGCAATTCAGAATCCTGAGCTACGATGTGACAGCAAGATGCAGCAGAAGCGTCAGTCTGTATCCGGGCTAATCGAAAGACGTGAAAGTGCGTCCGCGTCACTATCTTGAGCTGTCGGGCGATACACAATCTCGTACTGGTATTGAGACAACAACAAAGGCCATCTTTGTAATTTTTAGGCAGTTCGTACAGGATACGGCTTCATCGGATGAAAAAGACTACAATGGCTTCTGAATCTTTACAAAGTACAACTTTCTGCCATACAAATAACGGGGAATTTGGTGACATACGCAATAGCCACTGCCTCTTTTTGTGAATAGTTCCAATGAGTATTGGACGACACCCTCGATGCGAAAGCTATAGGCCTGTCTTTATCACAAATTCTGTGCGAAAGCACTCCACTGATTTCGTAAGAGGATGCTTCAACTTACAACTTAACTGGTGTGTCAGGATCAAAGCGAACCAAACATCGATCACTGTGCAATGCATGTTTAAATGTTTGGAAACTTTCTTGGCACTCCTCTGCCCCAACAAAGGGGACGCTTTTGCAACGCAAGCGACGCACTGGAGCTGATTGTGCAGCATTCGGTATTCCCTAAGACTGGCTGCAATTCCGTGACATTGAGAGGCACTAGCAGGTCACGTATGGTTAACCAATGTCAATGAAAAGGATGTACACCTTGACTGTTTATGACGTGACCAAGATACTGCAACTCGGGTTTAAGAAATCACACTTGTCCAAATCTACACTTCAGTCCTGCATGAGTTAACACATGAAACAAAGCACGCAAATTTGCGATGTGTTCAAGTGTACGACCTGCTAAGACAAGATCGTCCAAATAGTTTGAACAGTTTGGTACTTAAGCAGTCAGCTGTTCCAAATAGCATTGGAAAACGGCGGGTGCTGAAGCAATACCAAAAGACAAACGTAAATATTAAAACAAGCCGAAGTGAGTGTTCACAACACACACAGTTTGGGATTCTTAATGTATTGGTATTTAAAGATATGCGTCACGCAAATAAATTTTTGAAAAGTAATGCCCAACGCCTAATCTGTCTAGCGGATCCTCTGGGCGTGGCAGTGGTTAAGTATGTCAGTTTGGACGTTGAATGCAGACTTTGCAAAGAAGAGGCGAATGCGACCTGAAGGTTCGGGGAGCAAAACCAGTGGACTTGCCCACTGAGTAGCTTGTACAGGCACAATAGCTCCGCTATCTTGCAAATCTTGGAGCTCAGCAGCGACATCGTCCCGTAATGCGGTGGGAAAAGTTCTGGCCCGGCAAAATTTCCACTGAGTATTGTCTTCCATAGTAACAAGTGCAACAAAATTGCTAGCCTTGAGTAAACTTCCCTTAAAAGGGTTAAGGGAATTCTTTCAGCAAGCTAGCTACACTGTCCTTGGCGTTGAATGCAGTTACTGATAATGGATTGTCCTGAATTTTAAAGCCAAACAAAACAAATTAAATCAAACCAACCAAACGAATCAAGGCCAAATACGTTCTCACAGTCACGTGATAGTAGCAAGTGAGTCAGTTTGCGTATGTGAGTGATACTTGACAGGCAAAGTACATTTTCCGAGAATGGGAACGTGTTGTCCATTACAAGCAGTCAGTTGCGTGCTAGTTTTAGACAGGCATGGGAAGCCTAGCAGTTCATGTGTGTTAAGATTCAGCAATGTAACAGTCACCTGTGCCCAACAGAAATTTCACATTTTGCACTAAATGCAAATGAACAAAAAGTTTGTTGGGCATGCGAGGCACTGAAGGAACTATTTGCTTGCTAGTTTCAGCAGGCTTTGAGTACAGTGCATTGATTACATGGGCCTTGTGACTATATATTTGTGAGTGGGCAGAATTCTTACTTTCGTTCCATTGCAAACGTACGGATTGTAAATGACCTTTCTTCCCACAAGGGTAACACTGCCTGTCGGGACGGGCAATGTTGGCGTTTGTGCCATGAATAGCACTGAGGGTATGAGTTAATTCTTTTCATTGACATAACCGCTTATGTAGAGATTTGTTTACACGATGTGGCGCACGTGGGCTGCAGCAGCCTAATGGACCGCTCGCGAGCAAGGGACAGCCCAACCCAACAAATCGGAGCCTGCCCAGATTTATCGGCCGACACAGCACCTGAATCCTACTGATCTAGTATTTGCATTACGTGCTGAAATGATGGATCCTACTTTCAAATTCTGTTTTGTAAGTTTTACATACGTTACATAGGATCGCATGGCGCAACATCGCATCTGAATATCGGTAACTAGTATGACCAAGTCAATATGGTGGCAGCTAGGTACAAATTCTTACGTTGCAAGAATGTCAGAACAAACTTAGTGCGATAGGGTAACGGATTTACAGGGTTTGATGCCGAAATGCAAATTCAACGCTGCTTCGAACGGTTGGCAGATCAAGCACCAAACTGTTCAAACTATTTGGACAATATTGTCGTAGCAGGTCGATTACCTGAAGAACACTTTGCAAATTAGTGTGCTTTTTCGTGTGTTACCTGATGCATTACTAAAGTGTAGATAGGACAACTGATTTTTTTTAAAACCTGAGTTGGAGGATCTTGGTCATTGCATAAACAGTCAATGTGTACATACTCTTCAGTCATATTTGTTAGCCTTACGTGACCTGCCACTTCCTCGAAAAGTCACAAATCAGAAGTCAGTCTTAAGCAAAATGAACTATTATATTCGGTTCATACCGAATGCTGCACAAATCACAGCTCCACTGCATCCCTTGCATCGCAAGAGCTTCCCCTTCGTTGCGACAGATGAGTGCCAAGAAGCTTCGCACAGCGATCGATGCTCGGTTCACTTTGATCCTGACAAACTAGTCGTGTTGCAAGTTGACGCTTCCTCTTACGGAATCAGTGCAGTGCTTTCCACAGGCTTGGTGATCAAGACAGGCCTATTGCTTTGGCGTCAATAGTGTTGTCCAAAACTCAGTGTAACTATTAATTAATTGAGAAAGAGGCATTGGCTATTGTGTATGATGTCACCAAATTTCGCCATATTTGTATGGCAGAAAATTCTGCTTCGTAACGAATCACAAGCCATTGTAGTCATAGTTTCATCCGATGAAGCCGGTTCCTGTACGAACTGCTTAAAAATTGCAAAGACTGACTTTTTTGTCTCAATACCACTATGAGATTGTGTGTCGTCCGGCAGCTCAATATGGTAATGCAACGCACTTTCACACCTTACGATTGGCCCGGATACAGAATTTGACGCTTCTGCTGCATCTTGCCACATAGATGCTCAGCATCCAGAATTGTTTCAATCCTTTCGTCTGAACTATAGAAAAATTGCACAGGCCATGGAAGATGATTCTAATTTGAACATTTTTCTCAAATACATTCACACATGTTGGCCTCGCTCATTGCATAGCAAAAAGAACTCCGTAGTGCGCTGACACTTCGCCCGTCGACGTAGCTCGATATACAGCAACGTGTGATTTTTGTTCAGATTGACAGAGGACAGTCACGATTATTGATCCCCAAAGCTTTGCAAAAGAAGTGTTGCAGCTACTTCACCAAGAACACTGGGGGGGGGGGGGGGGGATTGTTTGTACGAAGCAGTTAGCGCGTCGACACTGTACTTGGCAGTGTATGGACTCTCAAATAGAACAGATTTCGTCAGTGTCACGCATGCGGAAAATTAGCCCGCTCCGCCACAAAAATTCTCTGCGTGGCCTAAGTCGCAGTCAGCATGGCAGACAAACATTCGTTGGTTAATTGTGGTAGACTCTCATAGCAAGTTTCA